>NC_033642.1:6067515-6241991 GCF_001540865.1 Ananas comosus | reverse complement strand
TTTGAACTATTGGACATGTTGCATCAAATTGTAGGTAATGTTCTATAAAAATTAAACTATTGATTATATAATGTCGAGAATTTCAATCGGCTCGTTTAGAGCTCGAGCTCGGCTCGACTCGAAATTAGGCTTGCTCGAGCTCGGCTCGAATTAATTTCAAGCCGAGCTTGAGCCTAGATTTAGACTCGAAATTAATTTCAAGCCGAATTTGAGCTGACATAAGCTCGCTCGAGCTCGGCTCGTTTCCACCCCTAGTTAGGATGATATGGGCCCCCTAAGGTTGAGTGAGTGGTTGGTTGAATAGTATAATCTAACGGATGAAAATGATCAAAAGGGTAGATCTAACGGCGGAAAACTTGATAGCCCCAAGTGCTTCGTGCTATTAATAGCATAGTAGCCGGACTCATATATATATATTTTATGTTTAATTATAGGCTATCTTAATCTTTTTTCTTACTTGATTTTTATATATCGTGGTATATAATATAGTTTGTTATTTTATTTTACCTAATCTATTTTATTTTGTAGCTCTCTATTTTTATATTATTAAAAATTATAACTATTTATGCTAGTAGCATAAATTTAGAAAAAAAAATTGATTTAATAGCTTAATTTTTAATCCCGAATTTTTAATTGATGAATATATATATAATTTCTATATAAACTGCGTATCCGAGTAATTGACGAATCTATTTTTTAAATCGTATTTTTCAACAGATTTAAAAATTAAGATACAAATTTTATTCGTATTATATTCGTACCGAATTTTTGTCGAATCCGAATAAACTACTTATACGTGAAACGAATGTTTTCTTTTTAAAAAAAATCAAAAAATAAAAAATACTGATTTTTCATAAAATTTGAAAGAAAATTTTAAAAGAAATTGATTTTATTTAAAATCAAACTGGCGAAAAACAAACCATACATTATTTTATTTTATTTTTTTAAGAAACGAAACCACCCCGAACTCCGAGTACATAAAAAATCATAAAATTTGTGTGCATGAAAAATATTTTTTTTGTTGGGTGTTGAACCTTCCAACTCAAGTCCACCAACCCTCTCATCATTGGTGTCTGTGCCAACTAAGCAATCAATCAATCAACGGAGTTCTTTAATCTGGCATGCTACGGCAGCTGCTCACTACAGTGGGTTGATATTCAAACTCCCCCTGCCAAGAACCGAATTGAGTTTGATATCTCACATGCATGCGTGTCTAAAAAGTAATGTAATTTAACTTTGAATGAATATATATATATATATATATATATATATATATATATATAGAGTCCAGGTGCTTGTAAAAGCACCAAATATTTGGTGCTTGTAAATTTTTTACAGTTAGATCTACGCCTTTGATCATTTTTATCCGTTAGATTATATTATTCAACCAACCACCCACTTAATCCTAGGGGGCCTACATCATCTTAACCGCATATTTCTTAATCCAAGGGCTAAAAACTTACAAGCACCAATGACTTGATACTTTTAAAAGCATAGGAGCTCAATTATATATATATATATATATATATGAGTTGGACTGGGCTACTATTAGTAGCAAAATTCCATTGTTGCTACCAGTTTTTTAGCCTTTGGATTAACTCTTTTCATTATTTCTAACCATTGGATTAAATACTATAACCCAGTGGGGACCACTCAGGGGGGACATAACTCAACTCTAAGACGCACCTAATAATCATACCCAGACCTTTACAATTTTCAATCCAATGTTAAAAACTTGAAGCAAAAAGAATCGTTTCTATTAATAGTATCCAGCAATTATATATATATATACTATATATATATTATACCTTATTATATATATAATATATACATAATAACTATATATATATAAATCCGGGATATCGGCTAATGCTACTATACCTATTCAAATAGGATAGAGTACTTGTCCTATCAGTTGTTCTTGATGAAATCGGATTCCGAAATCGATAATCAGAGCCGTTGAAATTGACTACGAGATTTGAAATATTTAGAAACTAAAAAATTTCATAAATTTGTGATAATGGTTTAGCATGGGCTCAAGGTCGTAAGAGAGGCGACAGATTTTGGACAGCCTCTATGAAGCCGTTTGTTGTTTAATCGGTGTAGATGCAATCCAAATTGCTTGAATTTTTAATAGCCACCCAAATTTTTTTTATACTATTAGATAATGATTTTGATAACCCCTAATCTTACAGAACTGACCGCAAAGTCTAACCTCCTATTTTAAGGAAGGTTCATATCATTTAATGACTCGTTCATTTTCAAGCTCTTAAGAATGAACTTGATAATGATTATTAATATTATCAATGTGAGTTTTAAAACCATTTCTAAATTGTGCTAGATCAAACTCAACAGTGTCGAGTTATCAAATTTGCAGCTTCCGATCATTGACAAGTCGAACTTGATAGGACAAGAGTCCCAAGGATAGTAAGCCCGAACCTATATAACATATAAATTAAAAACAACTAATAAATAGTATATTATAATCTGAGCAGGAATGCTATGGTAGCAAACGGACTTCGTTGCCACTCATTTTTTTCGATGATGAAGCTTTCAAATTGACGATCGGCACCGTTGAAAATGATCTATATTCATTGAAGTATCTAGAAATCAAATTTCCCAATTTTTGAAATTTGTATTTCCTAGATACTTCAAGTAGTATAGATCATTTTCAACAGTGCCGATCGTCAATTTGGAGGCTCCATCATCGAAAACAAATGGCTGGCAACGGAGCCCATTTGTTATCGATAGTATTCCAGCTCAACTCTCTCTCTCTCTCTCTCTCTCTCTCTCTCTATATATATATATATATATATATTTGAGATAGATAGCAGCACGCTACTCGCTTCGTTTATTTTATTTAGAAATAAACTTAGCCGAAAATATAAATCAACTAGAATTCGAACTTTCGGATCTCGGATATCAACCACTAAGCCCTCGTTGCCACTTGTTTTAGGGACGGTTAGTAACTTCTGAATTTCTTGAAAGAAACACTGGCATGTTTGGTTCGTCCCTTTTTCACTATAGAATCGGAGTCGGAATGAACGAATTTGTTTGTCCGTGTTTGATATGCGGGATTTTCATTCCGATTCCGATTTACGGATGGAATGGAAATCCCTCCAATTACCCTCTTTTCCAATCACGCATAGGAGTTCTCATTAAAAATTGAATCCGTGCGGAATGGATTTATTTGAATTAAATTTAAATTTTTTAAACTTATTTTTTAATTAAAATATTAGTTTAAGTTTAAAAATTATATTTATTAATTTAAATTTTAATTCGAACTTTAAATTAAAAATTAAAATTCAATCAAGTATTTTAAATCTAATTTATAAATATGAATTTAAATTTAAATTTAATTAAAATTTAAAATTTTATTCAAATTTTATTTAAAATTTAAATTAAATTTATGGATTAAAATTAAAATTATAATTATAATTTTAAGTTTGAATTTGAATAAATTAAAATTTAGTTTTATATTTAGAAGTATCGGTTCTATTTCAAATTTAATTTTAAAAAATATTTAAAATTTTTACATCATTTTAAAATTTTGACATAAATTTTTAATATTTAATTATCAGCACGAATTTAAACTAATATATTATAAATATAAAGTTGATATATTAATTTGATTACTTTTCTGTTATCTATCTGAACCAAACATAGATAATGGAAATGGTTCATTTCGATTCCGATTCTGTTTTTAACTTATTCTCATTTCGATTTCGATATTGATTCTGACTTCGAACCAAACGCACCCTATGTGACGAATCAAACAGAATGAGATAATGAATCATTCCAATTCCGCTTCCAACCGATTCTGATTTCGAACCAAATGCACACATAGTATGTAGATAGAGGGCGTCAATGGATCAGAATCGAGACGGATTTAAAAATTCGAATCCAAACCCAACAACCAAATTAGAAATTTGAATTCAAATTCGAATCCGATAGGTTTAGAAAACCCATATTCACAAATCTGATCAAAAACTTGAAATTCCAAACCCAAAATAATTATTTCTTTTTACCATAATTAAGAATGTATTATACTGAAATCTAAATTTTTAAATACGAATTCAAATATAATATCACAATATTTATATATATTACATAATAATATAAAATATATTTGTGGTTGGGTCGGATTGTGAATAAAATCTATATCCAAATTCGTATTTGTCGGACTTTTGTTTTTTATATCCGTATTCAAAACCATATCCATTTATTAGCGTCGGATAAATTTAACCCATTCGGATTCAGATTCGAATAAAATTTGAGGTATCCGCACCCACTAATGTAGATTTCTATTTCCGTTTAAACACTCTGTTGAAATTGTTATTGCTAAAAACAGAAATAGATGCTATCGCTTTGCCAAATCCTTCTCCATTTCTCAGCGGAATCAAACGCTCAAAATTAACAAATAAAAAATATCTCAAAAAACAAAGCCCAATTCTAAATTCACAATCCTCATCTTTTGCTCTTCTACATTGGTAAATTACAGCATTAGTTATTGTACTTATCACCAAGTTTTCGTTTAGTCATCAAACTTTAATTTTTATTTTCAAATGAACTTCGCTTTAATTAGCAGAAGATTGATGATAAAACAAATAATTTTTTATTTGTAGTATCAATTAAGGAGATTTAATTAAAGAAAAAGTTAGAGCCTAGTAATAATAATATAATAAATGAAACTTAATGCATAAGAATAATAATAAAAAGTTCAGTGAATAAACGGAGTAATTTACTGAGCATTAATTAATGAATGAATGCTTTCACAACAGTATACATACCAAACTATTATTACTACAATTTTTATTATTACAAATGTTTCTTCATATGGATGAGATTGGAACAGAGCATGGGACACACCCCCTCCTCCTAGCAACTGTGGGTATATATCAACTAAAAAAAAAAAAAGAAATAGTCAAAACCAAACTCTTTCACATGCAGCAATAATGGACAAATTTCATCTTAATAGGCGGCCAATTCATGTTGGGGGGATATTCCTCTTCCACCAATCTCAGAAGAGCTCCCAATCAAACCTCGGAATGGGGGCCGCGGCCGAGGCGGTGGCCGTCGATGCGGCTGAAGAGGTTGACGGCATCGACGAGAGCAAGTCGAACTGCTCCCAATTGGGAGTCAAATCGATCTGCTCATTCTTGTTCTTGATCGCGTCGAGCGTCGCCACGTACTTCTGCACTCGCTCCACCTGCAACCAGAACATATACATATATATATATATAAGGGCTGGCTAGTCTCTTCTTAATTTTCAGCAGGAACGTCGATATATATATATATATATATATATATTTCATTCAAGCTTAGCAAGAAAAATGGGCTTCACCACCACATCATTGCAAGGGGAGCTGGAAACACGGAAGGCTACGTTCTTCCGATAGCATAGTAGCCTTACTATATATATATATATATATATATAAAATGATCGCATCGAAGCAAATATATACATATATACTTTGGATGATATTAATTCGACCTGCATTCGCCTCTGCGCCTTGACGTCGCCGTCGGCGGGGACGGCGTCCAACTTGATGAGCTCGTTCATGAGCATCTCCGTCAGACGGATCACGTCGTCCTCCGCGACCTTCCCGCCTTCCCTCGCAGCGCGGTCCAGAGCAGACACCTGCAGAATTAATTTATTTCAAATTAAACAAAAAAATAAGGGAAGATGCATTGCATTGCATTGCATTGGATTGCAGCAGAGCTTTTTACAATTTATTTTGGGGAAAACTAATTAAGGGGACCGATCGAGCACCTCGGAAGCGAGCTTGTCGACGTCGAGGCCGATTCGGGATACGGATCTGGCGGCCTTGTGCAAGTTGTCGGTGCGGCGGAGCTGGAGGAGGCGGCGGGCCTGGGCCGAGGGATCCTCGAGGAGGACGATCTTCGACCGGTCCTTCACGCCGCAGATGTCGAGGAACGATTTCGAATCCCTCTCCCTGTGCTTGAACACCAGCTTCTGGTCCTCCGGGTGGAGCCCCGTCCGCGCCGACACCATCTTCTTCAGCTCGCCTGCATGCATGTAAAATTAATTAATTAATTGCAATTGCAATTGCAGGATGATGGATGGATGATTGATTCTATTCTATTTATTTTAATTAAACTATGGTGATATTTCAGCACATTCTAATTCTATTCTAGTCGTTAGTTCGTTACCGAATGTGGCCTGCGGGCTGATGTAGATCTCGTGGTGGACGCCGGCGTGCTTGACCTTCACGCGGATGGCGGGGAGGCCTTCGGAGACGGAGTGGCGCTTCTGGACCAGCAGTCCGCTCGGCCGCAGGCGGCGGCTTCGGACTGGAGAATGCGGCCGCCGCGGTTCCGGTTTTCGCCCACGATCTCATCATCATCATCTTCTTCTTCTTCTTCTCTTCAGCTTCAGATCCCTTTTCGCATATTTAAGATAGAGAGAGACAGGGAGAGAGAGATCGAGAGATCTACAAATAAACAAACAAACAGGGTAAAATGAAATCTAAGCTCTGCTGCAATTCCTCAATGCCCAATGAGGAAGGAGAGGGGTGAGGGGGTGGGGAGAGAGACTGAGAGTCAAAACAATGAACAGTACTGCTTCTTCAGTGGAGGAGGAGGAGGATTAGGAGAGATTAGAATTAATAAAAGAGCAGCTCTATTAGGGACAGAGGAATATACATTGGTAACTAGTAATAAATAGAAGACAAAAAAAAATGGGGAATAATTTTTGTAGGATAAAAATAATAATAAAAGTACAAGAGAGGAGAACATCTCGGTGAGAATAATTTATATATATAAACGTAATAGAGAACAGGGCTCAGAAGAAGGGAGATTTTCGTGTTCTTAAGTTATTCTTTGATGATAAAATTTTTGAATCGTCTATCGGCATTATTAGATTTGATCAAAAGTATTTAAAATATTTAAAAACTAAATTTTATAATTTTTTGATATTATTTATCTTATAATCAGAATGGTTTAAAAATCAACGGCTGAAGCTAAAATATCAAAAAATAAGGATATAACACTAAAATTTTTTATGAGAAATATTGATCTTGATAGTATAAAAACTTTTTTATCAAAATTTCATCTTAGTGGGATATTTCTGCACTGTTAAACTTGAAAACGACATACATCAACCATTAAAAGTTATTGATTTTATACCTTTTTGATCACTAGATAAATTATATTTAAAGATAGGAATTGAGCTTCTATATTTTTAAAAGTACCAAGTTATTAGTACTTGTAAATTTTTGACCATTAGATTAAAAGATGTGCGGTTATGATGATATGGGCCCCCCAAGATTGAGTGGATGGTTAGTTGAACGGGTGAAAATGATCAAAGGTATAGATCTAACGGTAAAAAATTTACAAACACCGAGTGCTTGGTGCTTTTACAAGCACCATAGCTGGACTCTTAAAGATAGCAAATTTTAATTTTTAGATATTTTAAAAATACTAAAACAAATCTAATGGAGTCAATTATCAATTCGAAAATTCTATCATGAGAAACAGCTTCGAAAAGCGCATGCAGCAGCCTCTCTCTCTCTCTCTCTCTCTCTCTCTCTCTCTCTTCTCTCTCTTTCTCTCTCTATATATAGAGAGAGAGAGAGAGAGCTAGGCTGGTGTACTATCGGTAGCACGGAGGCCTCCGTGCTACCAAGTTGTTTTCAATGATGCGGCTTCCAAATCGACGATCGGCTCCGTTAGACTTGATCTACACTATTAAAAGTATTTGGAAACTAAATTTTATAATTTTTCGACATCATTTGGCTAGTGATCAAAATGTCTCAAAATTGACAATTTTAATGATAGATGTGATGCTTTTGTGAATTTAACGGTGTAAAATAATCCAAATATGATAAAATTTTTATAGAAAATTTTTTTCACTATTTAAAGTAAGATCAGTACCTCTGATCTTAAATTCAAGTCTTTTATCATTATTTTTTATAAAATTTTTATTTTCAACTGTTCATTTTCAGACTATTCGTTTGATAGGCAAATGATGCTGAAAAATTATGAAATTTAGTTTTCAAATACTTTCAATAGTGTAGATCAAGTCTAATAGAGCCGATCGTCGATTTGGAAGTCGCATCATTGAAAACAACTTGGTAGTACGGAGGCCTCCGTGCTACTGATAGTACACCAGCCTAGCTCTAACGGAGCCGATCGTCGATTTGGAAGCCGCATCATTAAAAACAAGTTGGCAGCATAGATATAGAGCTAGGCTGGTGTACTATCGATAGCATGGAGGCCTCCGTGCTACCAAGTTGTTTTTAATGATGCGGTTTCCAAATTGACGATCGGCTCCGTTAGACTTGATCTACACTATTGAAAGTATTTGGAAACTAAATTTCATAATTATTCGACATCATTTGGCTTCGTACTCATAAGTTGTTTTCGATGATGGGGCTTCCGAATCGACGATCCACTCCGTTAAATATGATCTAAAGTATTTGAAACTTCTAAAAAATAAATTTCGTAATTTTTCGAAATCATAATAAAGTCCATCAAATGGGCATAAAATGAACGATCAAAATCGAACGACGTCTTAAAAATAGATGATCGGATGCTTCAATTTAAGATCAGAGTTACTGATATTTATCTAGGTAGTGAATAGAATTTTTATCAAAAATTCAACCTATTTCAATTCTTTTACATCGTTAAACTAGCAAGTATCCCATACCGGCCGTTAAAAATTGTCAATTTTGTGGGCCTTTGAACGTAAGGTAAATGATGTCGAAAAATTATGAAAATTGATTTTTAAAAGTTTTAAATGCTTTAGATAATGTTTAACGGTATGGATCGTCGATTCGGAAGCTTTATCATCGAAAACAACTTATGAGTACGAGGGTGATCGTACTCATAAGAGTATAGTAGCCGGACTTTATATATATATATATATATATAGGTTGGTATACTATCGGTAGCACGGAGGCCTCCGTGCTACCAAGTTGTTTTCAATGATGCAGCTTCCAAATCGACGATCGGCTCCGTTAGACTTGATCTACACTATTGAAAGTATTTGGAAACTAAATTTCATAATTTTTCGATATCATTACCTATCAAACGAGTAGTCTAANTTTAACGGTTTAGAAGTATCCAAATCAAATAAAATTTTGATAGAAAATTCTTTATACTATCTATAGCAAGATCAATATCTTTGATCGAAAATTTTAGTATTATATCACCACTTTTTGTGAGATTTTTATTTTCAGCCGTTGATTCTGAACCCTTTCGATCACTAGGTAAATAATATCGAAAAATCACAAAATTTATTTTCTAGATACTTCAAATATGTTAGATCATGTCTAACGGAGCTGATCATCAATTCGGAAGTTCCATCATCAAAAACGGCTTAGGAGCACGGAGGCCTCCGTGCTCCTAATAGCACACATGACCTACTATATATATATATATATATATATATATATATATAGTAGGTCATGTGTGCTATTAGGAGCACGGAGGCCTCCGTGCTCCTAAGCCGTTTTTGATGATGGAACTTCCGAATTGATGATCAGCTCCGTTAGACATGATCTAACATATTTGAAGTATCTAGAAAATAAATTTTGTGATTTTTCGATATTATTTACCTAGTGATCGAAAGGGTTCAGAATCAACGGCTGAAAATAAAAATCTCACAAAAAGTGGTGATATAATACTAAAATTTTCGATCAAAGATATTGATCTTGCTATAGATAGTATAAAATTTTTTTTATCAAAATTTCATTTAATTTCGATGCTTTTAAACCGTTAAACTTGCAAACGGTATATATCAACTATTAAAAATGGTTGATTTTGATCCTTTCGATCGCTAGGTAAATGATATAGAAAAATTATAAAATTTATTTTCTTGATACTTCAAATACCCTAGATCAAATTTGACGGAGTCGATCGTCGATTCAAAATTTTCATCATTGAAAACGGCTCAGGAGCACGGAGGCCTCCGTGCTCCTAAGAGCATAACAGCCCTACTCTCTCTCTCTCTCTCTCTCTCTCTCTCTCTCTCTCTCTCTCTCTCTATATATATATATATATATAGAGTATAGACATAGTTAAATTATTTAATCAGGAAATAATTACTATGTTTAATAATTTTTTAATTGGGTAAACTTCAAATACCACTCATGTGGTTTCACGTTTTCTCACTTTAGTATTCTGTAATTTAAAGTGTATCATTTTAGAATCCTGTGGTTCATTTTTCTCTATTCGTCAGCGCTTCCGTTAACTCGTTAATCATATACAAAAAATTTCAGATATCCTACTATGATTTGTCGAATATTAACTTCAGTACTTTGTGGTTTACTGAATTTTTTAGTTTAGAACATGTGGTTTTAATTTTGTCAATGATTTAACGAAAAAAAATTAACAAAGAGGATAACGGAAAGAGAAAAATGAAACCATAGAGTACGAAAATCATTCATTTTAAGCCGCATGATACTAAAGTAAGAAATCGTGAAACCAGAGGTTGTATTTGAAGTTTTTTCTTCTTAATTTTGCTTTTGTTACTAACACTATCCTTTGTACGAGCCACCTCTAGAGTGCGAGTTTTATTTTCTACTATTAATAACTTTACACTTTTTATAATTGCACCATTAATTATTTGCATTTTACTCTTATCCTTAATAAAATCTAAGATTATCTTTATCATTCCGTTTGGATGGAGAGGAAAAAAAAATTAGGAGAAAATAATTTTCTCTCATTTGAACCGATATTAAGTGGGAGAGAAGAGAAAATAAATAGAAATTAAAAGAAAACAGCTGTCAGAAAATAATCTTTTAGAATGTTTATTTTTCCCTTAAAAATTGAGAAGAACAAGAAAAAGAAAGAGAAAGTTATTTTATCTTTTTATCTTCTCTTAATCCAAACACAGAAAAAAAAAATTATTTTACCCATTTAATTACATCCATACGAAGTATATATAAGAGGGGAAAAATTTAAAAAAAATGGGGCCTGATTTAAGCTTATACCTAAAGTTAATATCTTAATCAGGACACTAGATGCTATGCAATACTATAGTTGTATTATTAAATGGGAATGTTTATGTTATTAAATTAGACAATTCAAATTTGAAGATATATATCTTTTGTATTTACTAATTTTAATCCAAAAGAAAAAAAAAAAACTAAATTATAGAAAATCTCCTTATAAATACCCGCTTTTTTACTTTTCCTCTCCAACTTTCAAAATCCTGCATTTTATTTCCTCAATATTTCACATTGTTGCATTTAGCACCCCTCCGTCAGGGTTCCATCATTATTCCGTCAATTTCTTATAACTTATATCGAAAATAACCTTCAAAATAATAAAAATATATTAAAATTTTTTTTTTCTTATAGAAGAAATAAAGATAATTTGGTCATTTTGCTATCTCTATTAACACTGTACTCCCATAAAAACATCTTTGAAATTTTAAGAAAGCAAAATTTTGGTTTCTGAAAATTAGTGATGAAAAGTGAAAAAACGAATATTTACAGAAAATTTTTCTGTAATTTATCCAAAAAAAATTGAAAAATGTAGAGCAACCCCTGGAATTATATAGGCCTTTATTTTTCATCATATACACAACATTAATTTGCTTTTTTTTTTATTTGAATTATTTCAATCAATGGAACTGAAGATTACATTAAATTTAACAGTTATTAGCCATCAGTTATTAACTCTGTAATAGAGTCTGCAGTTTTATTTGTTGAAAATTACATAAATTAAGGCCCAGCTCGGATGCAACAAAATATAAAGTATAGTTTAACTACATCGTACTCTATATATAAAAAAATTATTCCAATATCTAAAAATCTAAAAAACTATTTTATTGGATTTTCTAAATTCAAATTTAAATTGGTTAATCAAAATTTAAAAATTTAACACGCAACCCTAGAGGGTTTTGCAATTTAAATATAAATGGTTAGATATGATCCAAACAATTAAAATGTTTACATGTAAAGAAAATTATGAATCATGAAAATCTATCCATCATGCAATGAATAATACCCTCTTTAATATTGTGATGGCCAATTTGCATAAAAAATTCAGAAGTTTTGAGCATTTACAAAATTGGGCCGTGTTTTTCGATTTTGCGTATTCGGTCCGGATTTTCAACAAACTAACCAAAATACCTTTATTATTTTTTCTTTCTCCTTCTTTTTTTTTTTCTTTTTTTTTTTTTTTTTTCTTGTTCTCCAAAGAAGCGGCGGAGGCGGAGGCGGAAACGACCTGCCTCGCCTCTGCCCCTCACGCTCTCGCCCTCGCCCTCGCTTGCGCACCCCCTCCGCCCTCCTCGCCTTCGACCCCGCCGAGGCCGCACCGTCACCCTCTTTCTCTACTAGGGTACGGCGACATCGAGACGCAGGCTCTCCTCCTCCACTGCGCGCCGAAACGCCGCGACATTGTCGAAGGCACCGAGCTCGCCTCCGACGACGTCGTGATGGTTGCGATAGAGGGCAAGGCAAAGGTCGTGACAAAAAAAAACTATGAAGAGAAAAAATAAGAATAATAATAAAATATAAAAATAAAAAATATTTTTTCTACAAAAAGGATCAAATGCTATAGAAAAAGAAAGAAAATGATGAAATTGCACTATTAAAATAAAGTTTTATTGTTTTAAAAAAATTTTGTACTGTTTTAAGTGAAACTTGCACTCTTTGAGACAAAAATTACACATTTTATTATGAGAGTTACACTCTTTAGACCAAAATTGCATTCTTTAGGAGAACTTTACACTATTTTTTTTCTCTTCTTCTTACTCCTCCTGCTTCCTCTCATCTTCATCTGCATGCTCCTCCGCCACCAGCCGGCTCCTCCAGAGGTTGTCAAGATGAAGGTAACATTTATGCACTTGGATCAATTTGTAAAATTTGTCTTTTTTTTAGAGCATCGTTATCTGATATTCATTCATTTTCTTTGAGATTTGTTAACTTCTTCAGGACGACATTAAAGACTACTTATCAGCAATGGGAATGGAATGGGAAGAAAGCTCTGATCTATTAGAGGTGGCCCCGGGTGCCTACCTGCGTCGCTCGTCACGTCATCGCTCCGTGGCAACCGCCTCTGGGGTCTGGGGCACGCTCTGGCGTCGGTCTAGCAGCTCGAGGACCGCGGCCTCGAGCTGCTGGTGTACCAGCGCGGACCGCAGCGCCGCGTCCTTCGCGTTGTACTGCGGCGGAGCAGCCGCGGACGCGGGCCATGGTGGGCACGGGGTGAAGCCCCTAAGGAGCCAGAGCCCGTAGGCCTCGATGGCATAGGTGAAGCAGCAGCAGCAGCAGCAGCAGTAGCGGCGACGTGGTCAGCGAGGAGAAGGATATAGTGGTGGTTGGAGGCAGGGGTTGCCATAGGCGTGGGCGTGGGCGTGGGCGTGGGTGTAGGAGGCGGCGGTGCGGTCGGCGAGGAGGAGGATGGACTTTTTCACTATTTACACTATTTTGAAAAAGCTTATTTACCCATCCGGCTGGGGAGGTCGGAGTTCGCCGTGCTCTGGCTCGCGGTTGTCGCGTCAAGGCTGCCGAGTGGAACGTTCCAGAATGATCCACCAAGCTGAAAAGGAATTGCAAGAAAAGTGGAGGGGAAGGAGGAAGAAGAAGAAGAGAGTGAGAAAGAAAAATTGTATAAATTGAAAGAAGAAGGAAAAGAAAAATGGTGTAAATTTTACCTAAATAGTATAATTTTATTCTAAAGAGTTTAAATCTGATCTTAAAGAGTATAATTTATGTCTGAAATAATATAACTTTCGTTTAAAACAGTGTAAAAAAAATTTAAACGGTGTAATTTTATTTTAACAGGATAATTTCATCATCTTCTTTCTTCTTCTATAATTTTTTGTCTTTATGTTTTTTTTTCTTCCTTTTTCTACAATTTTATTTGGTCACGCCTCTCCGCCAACGGCCACGGCGTCGGCTGTAGTGTCCCTGGCATTTAGCTGTCGAAATAACTGCAGTATCGATGACTTGCCGACACATCTGTAGAGTGTCGGGACGAGTTTGAGTCGTTTTGGCGCGAAATGGACCCAAAAACAAAACGCGAAATGGACCCAAAAACGGACTCAGCGCAGTGCAAGGTTGTTGTGCTTACACTGAAATCTGCAAACTGCCGGTTTTGAGTGTTGAGTACCGGTACCTGAGTAGAGTACCGGTACCCCAGAGGGGGTTTTCCGAATGGGTGCTTTCGGGTTGTGAAGCTCTGTGTTGAGTACCGGTACCTGCGTCGGTGAGTATCGGTACTGGGACTGGGTACCGGTACTGCATCGGGCCAGTACCAGTACACAGTTGCTGTCCGAGTGCTGGGTACCGGTATCCAAATTGAATATCGGTACTCAGGCGACAGATTGAGTTGGTAAGGGGTTTTTTCATAATTTGCTGTTGGATTTATCTCCAACCGACCCAGCTAACTTCATATAGTGTAGGAAGCTTGGAGAACTCGTAGGCTCTCCTCTTTCTCTCTCTCTAGCTTGTATTCTCACGTTCTATGGGAATTTGAGGTTCGATCTTATTTCTTTTCTTCTTTTCTTAATTTGGAGGATTGTTTTTGCACCTTGGCTGTTTCCGGCTCAAGTTGATCCGGCGCAGGGCTTCTCTTATCGACTTCTAGCCTGGGTTGAACGAGCGTTTGAGATGGGTCGATGTTGTCGAAGCATTCGGAATGACTCCTAAGTATATAAAACCCCAGCATGTGTAGTTTTGTTTATAATCATCCCGGTTATAACTCAAACTATAGATTTACATGTTATAGATAAAATCTAAGTGTTGGAGCATATTTAGCTAATTTATAATGATTATTATCTATTGACCTAGGATCATAGTTAGTTAATTCGGGTTCGGCAAAAATTCGGTACGGATATAATTCGGATAAAATTCGTTTTTTAATTTTTAAATTTGTTGAAAAATACGGCTAAAAAACGGATTCGTCAATTATTCGGATACGTGATTTATACGGATATTATACGTTCACCAATTAAAAATTCGGGATCAAAAATTCAGCTATTAAATTAAAATTTTTTTCTCTCAAGATTTATGCTATTAGCATAAATACTCATATTTCTTAAGAATATAAGAATAAAGAGCTACAAAATTAAACTAATTAACTAAAAAAATATAGCAAACTATATTATGCCTCAAAATAAATAAATAATTAAGTAAATAAGAGATTANGCAACCTTTTGTTGTGGCTACTGCTAGTAGAGTATTTCGCAAACAGAAAAATTTAAAACTTCTCATGCATTGTGGGCTACAAAAAAAAGCAGAGATTCAAAATGCACTCAAAAGATATATACTATTGAGCTTTCCCTGAAAAGCTATTAGTACCATAGTTAGTTAATTCAGAATGGGCAAAAATTCGGTACGGATATAATATGTATAAAATTCGTTTTTTAATTTTTAAATTCGTTGAAAAATTCGGCTTAAAAAACGAATTTGGTATAACATATAAGATATAAAATATAAAATAATTTATATTTAAAAATAAAATTATAAGTTTTTTATTCATATTTTTAATAATTCGGCAATAATTCGTGAATTATTCGCGAATAATTCGGCTGGCCCAAAAATTCGCGAATAATTCACTTTCTTTGGAAAAATTTCGTAAACGGACTGTTTAATTTGAATTTTCAATAATTCACGAATAATTCACGAATTTACTAACTATGCCTAGGATTTGACTTAGGAGAAAACTTACTAAACTTACACACTTTACTTTTTGAAAAGTTAACAGATTTAGCTTCAGGAGCTGATTTCTCTGTTGTATCACCGTTGTTAGTATGTCGTGAATACTTTGACTTAGTGTAGGTTGAGGTTACGCTCGTGCTGAGGGGTCGAGCTCGTTTTTTACAACTGAGTTAGGCTGTTTTGTACAGTCGGGAGCCGTCGGGTTCGACGATGGACCTAGTTTTTTACATCTTGCATTAGATTGTGCCAAGGACACGTGAGCCTTGATTGTTAAACCAGTTTGACTTATTTGGATTGACTATAGTCTGTGTGAGCCTGATTGAGCTCGGCAAAGACACGCTTGCATGGTTAGTTGGGTAGCGTCCACGAGTGCCGCTCCAGAGTGAGGCTTTCCTTGCGTTGATGTCACAGCAGTCCCGTTTGAGTAGTTTTCTTGGACCAGCCACCCTCGTGAGTGGTGAGCGGTGTAGTTTGGGCGCAGGCTGGACTTGCTAGTTGGCGGTCCATTGAGATTGGGTCAGTGTGGTTGATTTGTAACTAGTGATACATTTCTATGTCTACAGGGAACATGGTTTGAATAGTTGTAGTATAGTGACATATAGCTGTAAAGTTTCTTCCAGCTTGTTTTACTATCCTTTACCTATCAGTTTCATACTTGTACTGTAAACTTAGTGGGTAGGCCGTTGAGGTCAATGACCGTACCCACTGAGGACTACTCTGTTTTAATAGTAGTTCTCACACCCATTGTTGCCACTTTTTTCTTGTAGAGCCTTCATCTGCTGCTGCTGTGTATGATCGACGTGAGGGAGTCGCGAGCTAGATCCCTACCTACCGGGCACCATACTAGAGGAGTTTCTATTAGAGGTAGTTTTGGTTGTGCCATGTACATACAATAGATTTTTAGTTTTCGATCTGAGAGATGGTAGTGCTTTGGAGCTTGTATGTATAGTGGGTATTTTACTTATATATTTTTTTTTATTTTAGCAGCTCTATACTTTTGTTGTAATTCTTATCTGTTGCAGGTACGCTTATCGCTTCGTATACACAAAAAATTTCTATGTGTACAGCGGATCTGTTGACGAGCCCGAAAAACGTAGCAATTCGGGGCGTGACACCAGCGACGACGCCGCTAAGGACCTCATGCTCCAAGGCTACGGCACCGCAGCGACCTCCGCGGCGTCGGCGTCATCGGAGAGGCATCGTGGTCGGAGACCGTGGAGGAGACGGAGGAGGAGGGAGAGGAAGAGGGCGAGAAAGGCGGGGAAGGGTGAGAGAGGCGTCGTCGTCGGAGACGGTGGAGAAGGATCGGAGAGGGAAAAAAAAAGGGTCGCAGCGTGGCCTCGCCGGGGTCGGAGGTGAGGAGGGCGGTAGGGTGCGCGGGCGAGGGCGTGATGGGCGGAGGCGAGGCAGGCCGTTTCCGCCTCCGCCTCCGCCGCCTTCTTCGAAGAGAAAAAAAAACGAGAGGAAAAAAGAGGAGAGAGAAAAAATAATAAGGGTATTTTGGTCAGTTTGCTGAAAGTTCGGACCGAATTTGTAAAATCTAAAAGGCAGTCAAGTTTTGCAAAAGATCAAAACTTATGGATTTTTATGCAAATTGGCCCATTGTGGACTATTCAAAATTTTAGGTTTATTCATTTTCTCACAAAATAAATAGTCTATAAGAATCACAAATATTTAACCATCCACTCCTATACTTTTTTATACAAAAATTCTATTTAAAAAATTATAAAAATCCACAATAATACAAATCATGAACTTAGAGTCTGTTTTGTTTACCGAATTTCAAATTGGAATGGAAACAAAAATAAGCCATTTTTATTTTTAGGTTTCGATTTGAGAAATTGACATTTTGATTTTTATTAGGATTTGTATGTTGATTTCTATTATACGGAAAAACGAATTTTCCCAACTGACTCCCATGACGACGAAGGTGGGAGTCAATTTTGATTTCAAAGGAAAATGAATTTTTTTCCCACTAACAAGCGTTTAAATTCAAATATATGTGTAAATGTAAATTTATTAGATTAAATTATAAAGGCCAATTTGCATAAAAAATTTACAAATTTTGAGTTTTTGCAAAATTGGGCCACATTTTTTAATTTTGCAGATTTGGGCCGAATTTTTTGCCATCGGACGAAAATACCCTTATTCCTTTTCTTTCTTTCTCTTCTCTTTCTCTCTCTTCTTTTTTTTTCCTTTGCTATTTTTTCTCTTCCGCCACCCGCCGCTGCGCCCTCTGCTGTACCCCCGCCAACACGCTCGCGCTCGCCCTCGCCGCCGTCGCCGCGCTCGCATTCGCCTACCTCTACTACCAGCCCCGCCTCCCCTCATTCCTCCTCCTCCCCGTCCAACCCCACTGCATTCGGATCTCACCCCGATCCCTCCACCCGCGCCGCTGCCGCCACCCGCGCCATTGCCGCTGTCACATCCCACCTTCTCCGCTCCGCCGCTCGGCGCTCCGCTGCCAGGGCCCGCATCCCACACGATGCCGTGGCTGCCACCCGCGCCGCTGTCGCCACCTGCGCCGTTGCTGCTACCGCATCAGAATAGGAGGGGGAGAAGGACAAAGAAGAGGAGGAGAGAGGAGAAAGGAGGAGGAGGAGAGAGAGGAGTTTGGGGAGAGGCGTTTTGGGAAGGGCCATGATTTGTGGGGGAAGGGAAGGGTGCTGTGGAGGAGGAGAAGGCGGAAGAAAAAATGGCGAAGGAAAAAAAAAGAGAGAGAGAGAAAAAAGAAGAGAGAGAAAGAAAAGGAATGAGGGTATTTTCGTTCGATGGCAAAAAATTCGGTCCGAATCTGCAAAATTGAAAAAGGTGATCCAGTTTTGAAAAAACTCAAAACTTGTGGATTTTTTATGCAAATTGGCCAATTATAAATTCAAATTATAATTTTAATTAAGGATATATTTAAATTTTTAATTATTTAAAATTCTAATATGGTTGATATTTCAATTTAGTTCTACATTTCAATTTAAATTTTTAAGTTTAAATTGTGAATGTAAATTTGGGTTTTAATTTTGATTGGGAATTGAGATAGTAGATTTAAATTCTAACTAAAAATTGAAAATTTTGAATTTCATTTGGAATATGATTTTGAATTGTGAATTCGATATTTCATTCAAATTTAAATTAAAATTTAAAATCAAATTTAGGTTTAAATTTGATATTCATCAAGCTATATTCAGATTTTAAAACCTTTATTATTTAATTTTAATAAATGATCAATGTGGTGAACTAGATGGAGACGACGGTGTTTGGTAGAACGGAACTACACCTCATCGAATTCGGTCACTTCCGTGCATTCGGCCGAGCTCGGTTTTGTGCTCGTCACGGGCGAAGTCGCGAGTTCCCACCGTACATGGACTCACTGTCCCGTGAGACATTCGCATGTATGGACCGCGTAGGTGAAATTCGACCTTCGCAGTCATGGTTATAAAAACTCAGCCACTTCAACTTCATGTTCCTTCGATCAAAACTAACACGCCAAAATATGATCATCTTACATTTCCACGTAACTGGATTCAATGGGTCATTCCACTTTTTTTTTTCAATTAAAAATTTTAAAAAAAGAAAAAGTAATAGAGAGCAAAATACCTCCTTTGCCTCCAAGCAAAGAAAAAAAAAAAAAAAAGGGACTAATAAAATGAAATCGAAGTCCCCTTTTTCCCTTTTTCCTTTTTCTTTTTTTTTTTCCATAGAGAGTTGTTTTTTTTTCCCTGCTCCGGATGTATGCAAACATTTACCGCATCTCATATTAGATGATTGATATTTAAATATCAAAAATTAAATATTCTCAAAATACGATCAATAAAATCTAAAGAACTTATCTAAACAAAAAATTTCTTTTGATAACTTGTTATCTAGACATTAAATAGTCCCATAAAACAACAGTAGAAACAAATTATTATCTTATTGGTAAAGATTTAGACCAAATTTTACAATTTGTGATATTTACCCTTTTTAATTGTCATAAAAGGTTATATAGATTGAGTTATATTATGATTTTGAAATTTTGCAATAGAATTTTAAATACGTGATGCACAAAATATACTTTTATAGTGGACATGGGCAAAAAAAAAAAAAAAAGAAAAAATCTTTCAACTTTTATGGTTTCTGATATATGAGTATTTAATTCGAATGTCATTGAACAAATATAATGAGTTAGATTTTGATTTTGAGACTTTTGTTTTAAAATTTTGAAAAACGTGAGAAAAAAAATGTACTTTTATAATGGGCATTTTGGTTTTGAGACTTTTGTTATAAAATTTTAAAGAACTTCATGAGGAAGAAAAAAAAATGAACTTTTATAATGCGCGCAAGCAAAAGTTTCTTTTTTTTTTTTCAAAAAAATAATAATTTTTCATATGTTGGTCTCTGCAACGTCACTGAACAAAGATACTGAGTTAGATTCTAACTTTGAGACTTTTGCGATAAAGTTTGAAATACGCGATATATAAAATGTACTTATACAACGGGTGCAGGCGAAATCTTTTTTTGTTCCAAATTTTATAATCTTTAATACACAGGTCTTTTAAATGTCATTCAAGAAATGCAATGAGTTAGATTCTAATTTTGAGGCTTCTGTGTTAAATTTTAAAGGTGCAATATATAAAATATATATATACAATGCGTGTAGGCAAAATTTTCTCCTTATTTCAAATTGTAAAATTATATATATATATATAAATCTTCTGAATGTCATCAAATACATATGACGAGTTATATTCTCGTCACATAGTACTGTGTGGTCTACTTTTGTGTACTTTTTTAACTCTGTATTGTATCGTTTTGTTTAAATAAATTTTCACTTTCGGACGATTTTTCTCAAAAAAAAAAAAAAAATTATGTGACGAGACAGATTCTAATTTTGAAACTATTGCGATATAGTTTTAAATGCATAATGTATACCATTTATTTGTACAATGGGTGCAGGAGAAAAACTCTGCTTGTTTGATGCTTAATCCTCACTTTTTATTTTTTCCTTTTATTCAAAGTTATAAAATGCCCACCATTGTTTCCCCAATCATATAGCATCTTGGTGAGGGTAATCATAACAAAAAGTTCCAAATGTTTCCTTGATTTAGAAAGAAAAGATCAGGACAAATAATAATTATTATTATTATTATTATTTTTTACTTTTTGGTCCTTTTTTTTCCATTTGTGGTCCGGGGCAATTGTTATGATTATGAAACACACGTTAGCACTTTCTTTTTTGGTCTAATTTTTAAGAAATTATTATTACTGGGTCTCATCTTCATAACACGTTTCGTAAGTTACTTGGTCCGCGAAATATCATATCAAGAACACGAACAAGAACAAGAACAAGAATAAGAATAAGAATACCTACAGTTCGCGAATATTAAAGCTGATCTCATCCAGTACCCAGCTGCCACGTGGAATAATGGTACGGATGGTTTTTCTGTTTATCCCCCTAGATCGGCTAGTAAAATACTCGCGCGATGCTGCGGATATAAAAATATTTTAATAATAATTTATATTTTTTATATAATTTTATAAGTCTAATTATTAATTAAATAAAGTTATATAAAACTAATTTAATAGTTAATTTTATTTAAATAAAAATTATTAAAACAACAACTTATTTTATAAAGATTTATGTGAAATAGATTTGAGATAAATAATAATTTAAGAAATTAATAAATAGAAGGAAATAAAATAATATGTCACGCCCCGGGGTCCCTTTGAGTTTAAAAGATAGCGGAAAAGCTACTGAATTTTTTTTTTTTTTGGAAGACTGCCAGAATATGCTAGACCCCCACAAAATACACAGGGGATTCCACCTGTTCAGCCGGATGGACAGAATCTCCCTGTGTTTGCAACCGGCGTTCGCACAAGTACATACATAACAAACATGATACACCCACCACAACTAAATGAATATAGAAATCACCATACATTCATACATTCGCACCATTCACATCACAGGATTTGCAATTCAATGGTCTAAATATAAAATCATAGACAAATCTTTTAACAAACATGTTCCTACAAGAACTCTTTATTCTTTAACACAACATGCTACACATACCAGGGTAAGACAACCTTTTATTTTAATAAAATCCAGAAAATCCACATTTTCAATGTAAATAACATACTGCGACCACCATAAACAACTAAACATACATCGACGAAATAAGACAGGGAAGAAACTAACCGAACAACTTGGGTCAGAAGCTCTATCGACTACTACGACACGTACCATCACGTCTCGTATCCCAATACGACGATCGCGCTGATACCTGAAAAATCGTGGGGGAGGTGAGGAACATGCTAAAACATGTCGTCACCCTCCCAGCGTGGGTACCCCAGGCAAAGCCGAAGAAGGCGAGGAGTACTCAATTAGTCCGGAGAACTATGATAGAATAAGCTGGTAAGTGAAAGATGCTAATAAGTAGGGAGCGAAAGTATAGATGCAGGTTAAACTAACAAAGTAGCTACAAAAATGAGTAAGGATGTACTGGAAATAAACACTATCAGCTACTGTACTGCACTGTTCAACTGCAATAACTCGAAATAATACCAATCTCGCTGCCTTTAATTGGTCCGAAGACCTCAGGCCCATGCCACACTGCTCACCTGCACGCTGACCCTCTCATGGAAGCGCGCTTGGGTCACAGCATAAGTACTTGACCCTCCGCAATGATAGACCCCTGGGTCCAGCAAGCATATATACCACTCTGCTCATAAAAGCGCCCTGTGCTCAACGGGTTTGGCATATCAGCAACCACTTTTCGGAAAAGAATACCCTCTTGAGGTGGATCAGACCTCATGGTGTTCCGTGGAAATGCGTATGCATGGCGATCAATGTAGTATGCTCAAAGATCTTCGCATCGGCAACTAGCTGACATCCAGCCCTCAGGCAACACCGACGTATCAAGGGCCATCAGTAACTAGTCGCTACATATGTCACAAGATAGAACTGTAGCAAACTCAGACGAATAGTCCATAGATATCAAAATAGGGGAACCGCCCAAGCCAAAATCGCACAGATATAGTGAACAGATAAGTCGACTCTACTCCTAACAATGATAAGTCAACATGGAACCATCGACCGCAATGGGTCATCATTAACCAAATGCGACCACCAGGTCACAAGTTGCGTATGAAACGCGACCAAATCATGTCACAAGTATTGGATATTGAACTCGCCAATGCATGTCACAAGTATATAATCTAGACTACCGTCGCCACGAGCCGATCAATACGACCCCTCAGGTACATCGACGCTCACGGTCCAATCGAACAACGGAAGTCCAAAGACGCCGAACCAACCAGGTCACTGATACGAGGTACAAGAAACCACCAACCAAGGTAGGAGATGCAGAACGTCACGCAACCGCCATGGTCCATGGAGATCACATAGGCAATTAGACCAACCAATCATAAATATATATAAGATAAAGTCTACTCTACTCTACACATGATACTACACCTGGCAAACAACTAAATAGTAGTAATAAGGAAATCAGCATGGTGCAAGGCTCACATATATTATGTAAAAGATATAACACAAGGTAAACAGGAAAGGTCACCGGCGTGGTGCACGGAGCACTGTACCAACGTCGATCGAAGTACCCACCTGTACAACTGTTCACCGCCTGTCTCTCTGACTGCAAACGAAAAAAGTCAACAGGACTAAGGGCGGGCACTGTGGCTTAGTATCTAACCCACGAATATAAAACACTAAAACGTACAACCGCACAAACAATCCCATGAGACGGTTTCCTAAACCGACTACCGTAAGCTCGCCAGGAAAGTCCCGAAAACCGTACCGGGACTTCCGGCTGGGACCGACTGAAAAATGTCTCGGACGCAACCGACTCCATGCTACGAGTCGACCCGGCTGCCACCACAAAACACATCAATAAGATGTCTTGGCGCAGCCAACCGCGGCAAATCTCCGCCTCCAAACAATTATCGTCGGATAATCGTTCGCATACACGGGTCCCGAAAGTGCTTTTCGACAAGGCCGGACCCACCGCGCATCACCTCGCATTTTGAACACTCGAAATGAAAATGCGAGTGACGCAGCCAACAATAAGCTCTCAGCGTCTCAACAAATGCTCACAGAGGCACCGTCGAAAGAATTCCGAAACTAAAACCCGTTCCGTCGGGCAGATTTTGGCCGACAAACGGCCGGACATGGCATTCGAATCTTCGCAAAGGTCTGGGGCCTTGGACAATCATTCCAGAGGTCACCCACAGCTCACCCATGCTGCCAACAGCAGCCACGACAAATCAAATTGCATAAAAGCCCTCCCGATTCCAAGAAATCACATTATTTCATGTGTTTTCCGGGCTTTTATGGTTCGTCTACGCAAACTAGAGGTCAATCAGCCGAGACAAGATACCCACTTACAGGTTTCGACGTGCCGGAGGCCGTGCTCACCTTTCGGAGCAATTTCGGCCACTGTGGGACGCGCACGAGCGGCACGAAGTTCAATAAAACAGCGCGCACTGAAACTACAACACATCTAATTAACTTATCCGGAGCTCTCTGACCCTAAGTGAGGTGAGCATTGTGATCAGAACTGACAGATGATCACCGTTCTCACCTCCGGGGGCATCGGAACAGCCCCGGGTCGCCGGAATAGTGATCCAAACAGGAAACTAGTGTGCAAACAGGTTGAAAACAGCGTATCGGACATGGTGGAGCTAGGGCACGGCCGGTGGCTGTCGGACGGCGTGCGCGTCGGCCGGGGAAGGGTGCGGCAGGTCGAAGGGGTCCGGGAAAGGTGCTGGCCGACAGCGGGAGGCGGCCGGTGACGCGGCGGAGGAGATCAATTCCTCCACTTGCTCTCGGGTTCATGGGTTCCCGGCGGCGCGGCGGCGGCCGGAGGAGCTCCGGGCGGCGACGATCTGTCGACGGAGGCCTAGGGGAAGGTGGTGCTCCCCACCATAGGCGGTGGCGACGCACGGAGGCCACGAGGGCTCAGCCTCGGCCCACATCGAGTCAGGGCGGCTGCAGGAGCTTCAGGCGGCGGCCGGCGGTGGTCGGGGACGCCGGGAAACATGCGCGTGAGGTCGCCGACAGAAGAGGGAGGCAGGGCGGCCCGCCTCGAGGCAGATGCGGCGCGCGGATGCAAAGGTCGCCCAGGCTCGGCCTGGGTGATTGCAGGTGGCCGCAGGGAGCTTGGGCAGCTCCGGCGACGTACGCTGACGGTGGGGCCGGCGGCGAAGGTCGCCGGGGCTCCAGGGAAGGGCGGCGCAGCTCGATCTAGGCAGCGGCAGTGCACGAGAGGGGAGCCAGCCTGGGCTCGGCCTGAGCCTGCACAGGCTGGCCGCGGCTGCCCAGACTAGCAATGCCGGCGCGCGCGGGCGGCGGCGACCGGCGGGGGAGGCTGACGGAGGTCGGGCGCGGCCAAAGGAGAGGGCCCGACGCGAGTGGATGACCCCTGGGTGATCCACGGCCAGGAAGGATGAAGAATAGAGGAGATGAAAGTGGAGAGGGTGGTTTTCCGGCGGCCGGAGCAGCTTGCCGGCGGCCGGGGCATGCGCATGGCTAAGGCTGAGACCTGCTGAAGCTACCTAGGGCATAGCTGGGGGACTAGGTCGGCCGAAACTAGGGTTTCGTGCATAGAAACCCTAAAGGCATATTATATACCATATGCCACTTTGCACCAAAGTCCTCCGGAACTGGTTATTTCCAACCCAGTCCTTCACAGCGCGAGTAAATCGCGTGTACGCACCTCCACGTTTGATCTCATGCGATTCGGTACATAAAATATTACGACTTTTGCGTATTTCCCGATTTTCCACTCTCGACACCTTAGCGAACTTCATGCAATATCCGACAATCTGTTCATCGGATTTCAGAACGGATTGCACCATCGCGTTCATCACGACGAGAGCATCGAATCTAGCATTTCGTTTCGTCCGATTTGATCTCCGGTTCACGACGAAATCCATTCTCTCTCCAAAAGGCCAAAATGATGCACAATTACATAAGAAACATGTATTTTCAGATTTTCTCGAAAACCGTGCATTAGGTCTAAAATCCGTCAGTGCCATTGGTTCCAGAATAGCTGAACCGTTCAAAACGAGCTATTGGATCGCTAAGAACGGAGTCTGATACGCGCCGAAAGCCAACTCTACTCCGTGGCTTCTCCGGAAAACCGGAGTTACTATTCACTTAAGTGAAAACTAATAATCGCGTAACTTCTCCATTTTAGCTCATTTTCTCCTGAAACTTGACGAGTGCTTATGTAATTAAATTACACACATAAACATCATCAACAGAGAGTTTAGAATAGAGAATTGTTTAATAATATATATATATACTATATATTATAATAATAATAATATATATATATATTATATATTAATAACACTACATCACATGTACTATATTTCTAAAATCTTACTCGTCAAATATTTTTTAATACAGTCGATGCTATTTAGATTTTATTATGCGATTTATCTGACAGTGTAGTTATTAATAATTATTAATTATTTATACTTAGATACACATTAATTATTAATAAAATTAACTTAATTATTTTATAGGAGTTTAGGGATATAAAATTTTAAAGTTTGAAGTTTAAAATTATAGAATAAAATGATGATAAATTAAATGTAGTTAAAATTGTAATTTAAAATTTGGAAATAAAATTTTGAAAATTAAACTTTGAAATTTGAAAGTATCAAAATTTTCAAATTGATATCTGAAAATTTAAAATTCTATACTATTATTGGAGAACCATATATGTATATATACTTAATATATATATCATATATATATATATTATTATATATATATATATAATATATATATATATATATATATATATATATAGAGTTGAGCTAGAATACAATCGATTGCAAACAGGCTCCGTTGCCACACATTTGCTTTTGATGATGGAGCCTCCAAATCAATGAACATGATCTATACCACTTGAAGTGTTTAGAAATCAAATTTCATACATTTTCGATATTATTCTCTTATACATCGAGTGGACACAAAAATGAACGGCTAAAAATGAATATTTCTTAAAAAATGATGATAGGAGCCTTGTAATCAAAATCAAGAGTATAGATCTTGTTTTAAATGGTTTAAAGAATTTTCTAACAAAAATTAAATTGATTTGGATATCTTTATGCCGTTAAACGAGAAAACGCCTCATATCGACCATAAAAATTACAAATTTTGAAACCCTTTGATCATTAGGCAA
Organism: Ananas comosus; assembly: GCF_001540865.1. Taxonomy (NCBI): domain Eukaryota; kingdom Viridiplantae; phylum Streptophyta; class Magnoliopsida; order Poales; family Bromeliaceae; genus Ananas; species Ananas comosus. The sequence continues at coordinate 6,215,161 of NC_033642.1, read as the reverse complement.
ATGATGTCAAAAAGATTTGAAATTTAATTTCTAAATATTTAAAGTGGTATATATCATGTTCAACGATGCCGATCGTCGATTTGGAGGCTCAATCATCGAAAACAAATGGGTGGCAACGAAGCCCGTTTGCTATCGATAGTATTCTAGCTCAACTCTCTCTCTCTCTCTCTCTCTCTCTCTCTCTCTCTCTCTCTCTCTCTCTCTCTCTCTATATATATATATATATATATATATATATATGAGTAGGGTTGCTGTGCTCTCAGGAGCACGGAGGCCTCCGTGCTGCTGAGCCGTTTTGGATGATGGAATTTTCGAATCAACGATCGTCTCCGTTAGACTTGATCTAGTGTATTTGAAGTTTCTAGAAAATAATTTTTGCAATTTTTTGATATCATTACCTAGCAATCGAAAGAATTCAAAATCAATAATTTTTAACGGCTGAAAATAAAAATCCTATAAAAAGTGGTGATATAGCACTAAAATTTTTGATTAATAATATTGATCTTATTGTAGATAGTATAAAGAATTTTTTATCAAAATTTCATCTGATTTGAATACTTCTACACTGTTAAACTTGAAAACTGCAGATATCAACCATTAAAAATTATTGATTTTGAATCCTTTCGATCACTAGGTAAATGATATCAAAAATTCGCAAAAATTATTTTCTAGAAACTTCAAATACCCTAGATCAAGTCTAACGAAGCCGATCGTCGATTCGGAAATTCTATCATCGAAAACGACTTAGAAGCACGGAGGCCTCATAGAGCAGGATTGCTGTGCTGAGCCGTTTTCGATGATGGAATTTCCGAATCGACGATCGGCTCTATTAGACTTGATCTAGCATATTTGAAGTTTCTACAAAATAATTTTTGCGATTTTTTGATATCATTTACCTAACAATCGAAATGATTCAAAATCAATAATTTTTAACGGCTGAAAATAAAAATCCTATAAAATGTGGTGATATAGCACTAAAATTTTCGATCAAAAATATTGATCCTGTTGTAGATAGTATAAAAAATTTTGTATCAAAATTTCATCTGATTTGAATACTTCTACACTGTTAAACTTGAAAACGGCAAATATCAACCATTAAAAATTATTGATTTTGAATCCTTTCGATCACTAGGTAAATGATATCAAAAAATCGCAAAAATTACTTTCTAGAAACTTCAAATACGCTTAGATCAAGTCTAACGGAGCCGATCATCGATTCGAAAATTCCATCATCGAAAACGGCTCAGAGCCTCCGTGTTCCTGAGAGCACAGCAGCCTTGCTATATATATATATATATATAGAGAGAGAGAGAGAGAGAGAGAGAGAGAGAGAGAGAGAGAGAGTGGGCTACTATGCTTCTGGAAGTATGGAGTCTTCCGTGCTTCTAGGTCGTTTTTCATGTTGCGACTTTCGAATCGTCGATCGGCTCCGTTAAACTTGATCTAGAGTATTTGAAGTATCTAGAAAATAAATTATGCGATTTTTCGATATTATTTGCCTAGTGAACGAAGGAGCTCAAAATCAACGGCTGAAAATAAAAATATTACAAAACATGATAATATGACATTAAAATTTTAGATCAAAGATATTGATCTTGTTTTCTATAGTATAAAGAATTTTCTATCAAAATTTTACGTGATTTGGATATTTTTATACCGTTAAACTTGCAAACGGCTAACTATGGCCACTAAAATTATTGATTTTGAGTCCCTTCGATCACTAGGCAAATGATATCGGAAAATTATAAAATTTATTTTCTAGGTACTTCAAATACTCTAGATCAAGTTTAACGGAGCCGATCGATGATTCGAAAGTCGTAATATTGAAAACGATCTGGAAGCACGGAAGGCTCCGTGCTTCCAGAAGCACAGTAGCCTCACACTATATATATATATATATATATATATGAGAGAGAGTAGGGGAGGGTTGGGGGGGCACGTGTCACCCCAAGGTCCCCCAAACCCTCCTTTAATGTAGTAAAATAAAATAATAAAGTAAAGTATAGATAGATATAGATATAAATATAGATGTCCAAAAATTAGCCTTTTTTCTATTTAGTCCCCTCAAAATATTTTTTTACACAAATTTATATTTGTACATAAGATTCTCTTTTTGCCGCACGAGTACCACGTTGGTATTTTTAAGTTAAACATAATAAATGAATCACCGTATTCATATCTACATTCGAATCCCTCTTTTCTTACTTAGAGGCGATAAAAAATACAAAAAAATGCGATAACTTAATTACCATATTCAACTTAAAACTGCTGCCTAGGCACTTGCTTGGCAAATAAAGGACTATTTATACAAATATAAATTTGTTTGGGCCATTTGTAAATTTTTTTTTTTGACAGCACTACGTTTGGTTAAATGTAATTACAAATGTAGTATAATTGAAAATGCATGCAGTTGGAAATACAGTAGTTACAACTACATACATCATATTTGATTGGATGTAGTAGAAAGCGCTGCAATTATAAATAATTTGTTTGGATGCATACAGTTGAGAAATAATTTTTAAAATTTTATCATTTTATATATATATATAATGGTGAGATTACCTCCAACATAAAAAAAATTATTTTTTTAAAAAAAAATATTTAAAGAGGTAAGGTTACTTTTTGTTTAAAGTTACACTCTTCAACTACTGCAGTTGAAACTGCGGCCAATTTGGATGTAGTTCCAATTGCTGCAATTGGACCTCCTCCTGCAGTTTCTACTGTAGCAGTTGGAGTTAAATAAAATAACCGACCGTCCCTAGAGCAAGTGGTAAAGGGTTTGGTGGTTGGTACCCGAGACTTAAGTTCGAATCCTAGTTGATTTACATTTACAGTTTTGATTTAAATATATCAAACAAAATACCGAATTTATATTTGCATATAGTTACAATTGTCATGATGTTATAATTACATGCAACCAAACGGCCCTAAATGCAAAAAAAAAAAAAAAAAAAACCCACAAAAAATTATACTCTTGTTTAAATTTTTTAAAGAGTGAAGCGTATGATTGGTTACTGCAATCGATTGTAATTGGCTAATAGTTAAATTTTTATAAAAATCATGCAGAAAAATGTGCAATCTTTTTTTTTAACTTTAGTTTTTTTTTTTTTTAACAAACAGACGCCTGAATGTTGAAGTTTAGCCATTAAATTTTCAAAACTTTATCAAATAACTCAATAGATTTGTTGCTCTCAATCGAAGTTACTAATTATATAATTATTTTTATCGCATGTTGTGTATATAATTCTGTAAAATCTCCAACTATAAAACAAATCAATTTTGAAAAAAATTTGATTATTCTCATATAAGAATTGAAGAACAGGATGAACGTGATGGCCTATCTTTAATTTTATTGTAAACCTAGGAAGATTAGGTTTTAAGCTTAGAATAAATTTGGACCCTAGACATAATAAACCTGAATATTAATTAAAGCAAATCGAAATATATATTTGTTAATTGAGTCCGGCTACTATACTATTATGAGTACGATCGCCCTCGTACTCATAAGTTGTTTTCGATGATAGAGTTTTCGAATCGACGATCCATACCGTTAAACATTATCTAGAGCATTTAAAACTTCTAGAAATCAAATTTCATAATTTTTCGACATCGTTTACCTTACGATCAAAAACTTACAAAATTGACAATTTTTAACAGCCGGTACGGGGTACTTGCTAGTTTAACGGTGTAAAAGAATTGGAATAGATTGAATTTTTGATAGAAAATTCTATTTACTATCTAGATAAAGATCAATAACTCCGATCTTAAATTGAAGGATCCGATCATCCATTTTTAGGACGCTGTTCGATTTTGACCATTCATTTTATGCTCGCTTGATGAACTTTATTATGATTTCGAAAATTTATGAAATTTATTTTTTAGAAGTTTCAAATATTTTAGATCATATTCAACAGAGTGGATCGTTGATTCAGTGTAAGGACTGAGATTTTTGCAGTGTAGCTAAACTCTCAGTTGACGATTTTTTTGTGTGTATTTTAATTACAAAAGCACTCGTCAAGTTTCGGGCGAAAACGAGTTAAAACGAAAATTCTACGCGATTTCCAAGTTTCACTTAAAGTGAATAGTAACTCGATTTTCCGGAGAAGCCGCGGTGAGAAGTTGGCTTCTGGCTCTTACCGGACTCTGTTCATAGCAGTCCAATAGCTCGTTTCGACCGGTTCAGCTGTTCTGGAACTAATGACGCTGACGGATTTTGAGTTTGACGCACGGATTTCGAGAAAATCCAAAAATACATGTTTTATATGTATTTTAGTGTGTGTTTGTTATTTGAAGATAGGTTGGATTATTGTCGTGATCCGTGGTCGATCCAGCGGAAAGGAATATGTTAGTTTTATATATCGTCGCGCTGTGCCCATGGTGCATCGTTGTAAATCGGCGGACGGATCTTCTGGAGATCGGCGTTTGATTCGATGAAGGCTCGGTAGTGGCAAGTCGGTATTTTCGCATATAGTGCGTTTTTTATATAATCTTTTCAGCGAGGATGCAGTGGGAGAGGGCGTTCATGGTTTTAGTCGTACTGTGAGGGAATCTTTGATTGAATTCCGGTGTATTGGTGGCCTTTTTGTAGTTGGCTTGTTATATTAAGTCTTTGGGTTTTGTCTCACCTAACCTAACCCTAGTTCTCCTGCTGCCTCCAGCCACTTAGCCTGTCCCTGCCTTGCTGCCACCCCCCGGCCGCCGCAACTGAGCCCCGGCGGCAACGCGCGCGAGCATTATTCTCTGTTCCTTCTATTTTTTCTCTCCTTCTCTCTCTGGGTTGTGGGGGACCGAACTGCCGCAACTGTCGAACCTCCCTCGAGGTGTGCCCCATGCTCGTGCGATCATCCCGACAACCGCGGCAGCCGCTGACACCGAGGCATTTGCAACAAGCGCGGCTTCTGGCCGAGGCTGGTTGCTCCGGCCGAGCAGCCAGCAACGCTGGGATCTCCGGACGTTCGGAGCCCCGGGCACTGCCGCGCGTTTCGCCGCCGCCGTCAGGCGCCGCCGCCGCGCATCGGCGGCGGCGCCAACCGAGCCAGGCCCGAGACTGTTGCGCTCCCTTCTCGCGCGCCGCGCTTGCGTCACCTGTGCCCGACCTCCCCACGACCTCCGTGCAACCGTCTCGCGTCGACGGCCCGGATGCCGCGTCGGGCCTTGCCGTGAACCGGCGTAGTTGGTAGGCGCTCGGTTTGATCCGTCGCCGCTTCCAGCCGCTCTGAGGTGAGCATCGTGTTATACCTCCCCCGCAATCCGACTCTGGGGCCGCGATGCCGCGTGTGCCGCGTGAGGACCGCGGAGCAGATTGCTACGGCCAAGCCGATAGGATTATTTGGTGGGTTTTTATTCTGAGTTCCTGAGGCCTCCCGATCTGTACTGGAAGGGCCCAATGATCTTTAGCTAGGTGTGATTTGTTGTACCCTTATTTTATCTGTGGGGAAGGATCCGGTTTCGCAGGGTGTTTGGCGAATTCGCTCGTTTCCAGCTTTTTGTGTGCTGTTTGGGCTTTGCGCACGTTTATTCCGGCGAATCGAGGATGTCTGATGCCGTAAGGAGTGTGAGCCCCGGTGATCGGCTGGTCAGTTGCTGATCCATTTGTCACCTCACTTTGAATCAACAGTGTGCGCGTTAGTTCTATTCGGCTCGATCTTCTGACTGGACGCTGTTCGTCGGAATTCGGTTGCTGCCCTGCGCTTTCCACAGTGGCCGCTAAGTGCTCCGGATCGATGAGACGGATCCGCGTAGTCCCGAGCTGTCAGTACGATGTCTTGCGGACTATTGAAAGTCCTCGGTTTACGTGAAAAGCTGCTTGATCGTCAATTAATAATGATGATATTTTATGTATTAGAGGGTTTTATGCTTGTTGCTTTGCGTGGTTACTGTGGGCAGTTGTGGGAGTTTGTTCTATGATGTTTTGGACTGTATTGGTCCATGGGTCGTTGCTTTCGCGGAAATCGGTTTAGGTCCGATCATCGGTTGGCTGGATATTTTTCGGCACGAATTCGTCGAAAGAACGCGGTTTCGGTTCGGATTCTTGTAGAGGCCGACGGCGTTTGGCTTGCTTCGTGTTTTGTGTGTAGCTTGTTTGGTTGGTCACCTGTATTTTTGTGGGTTCCGATGATGATAGGTGAGCGCGGAGAAGTTCCGATGTTGAAATTAGACATTCGGTGACCCCGGATTCGTAACGACTTATTCGGGATGATGTATGTGTGTGTGACTTGTTGTTCCGCTGCCAGATCCAATTGGAATGTTTTGGTGAGCAGCGGGTGTGCGGTACGAGTGCGGTGAGTTCCGGGACACTTAGTGCGGTCCGCCGGCTCCCGGAATGTGATTTCCGAGACTTCGGTGAGTTACGGTAATCTTGTTTGGGAAACCGATTCGGGGATCTGCTGTGCGGGTTTGTGTCTGTGCTTTGGGTTGTGTGTGTTTGGACTATGTATGACTGTGTTTTTCTTAGGTCCAGTAGACTTGTGTCTCGTACCGTGTTTCCGACGCAGACATGCAGTTGTGGGTAGCTTCGAGCTGGTAGTCCGGTCCGGAGTGAGGGTTTACTTCTTCTATGTTTTCTATTCCTTATGTATTTGTCTTACATGTCTTGTCTTTATCGTTTGGTTATAGACTGTGATTGCATTGGTTATAGTTGTGGTAGACTGTTAGAGCAGACGATTGATATTTCGTATCTCTGTGGACTTGGTTCAGGCAACAACTGCTCTCTGTCGTGATGTTTCGATCTGGTTGATCGGTAGGTCGCGTGTTGTACGTCCCCTTAAAAAACTTATTTCAGTTGGCGTTGTACGCCTGTTTATTTCTAGTTTTGCTTTGTACAGCCTCGTTGTTGGCTTCGGCTATGGACCGGCTTTTAGCTGTTTGTTTTTGTTTTGAGTTACCAGTATGATTAGTCACACCATTGGACGGTACATATTCATGACACGAATCGGTTTGGCACGATCGGAGGAGTGTTTATTCGGATAGGATGTCTGTTGGGCGGATGGATCAGTCGGTCATCATTGCATTAGTGCAGAGTTGGAGGTTGCGGAACAATATAGCAGGACAGAGGTGGGTACAGTTTCTGGTTCAGTGAATTGGAATTTTTGCATTGTTTTTCTACTACCCTGGAGGTTTATTTATTTCTTCCTATTTTATTGTTGTTAGCTATGTAGTTTCTATGTTTTATTCAGTTTACAGATATATTACTTGTTTATTATCTCTGTGGTTAATCCCCGTGCAGCAGTCATTGAGATTGCCTTCGTGGCTTTTCGTCCATGAGAAAACATGTGTTGCGGTTTCTCACGCCCATTTCCCCCCCCCTTTCCTCAGGTGCGGGCGAGGGAGTTGGGATTTCTGTGCTCGACGGGAGTTATTGATTAGTAGACGGCAGTAGCGACGTACCTGGTTATTTCTTTGCCCGCTTTAGTTGTCATTTATAATAAAGTGTTCAGTTAGATGTTTGAATGTTTTGTGTTTTTCGATTATGCATGAGATTTGGATGTTTTATTTTAATGAGATGGTTTATTACGCTTTGCGGATGTTTACTTATCCCGAAAGGGAGCTAGTTTCAATAGAGTTTCCGAACGAACACAAGACTGTGTGAAACATGTTAAAAAGTTTATCGGAATGGTTTTTATGAATGAATGATTAGGCCAGTTTAAAAAAACAAAGCTTCCGTGTGGAAGCGCCAAACTTTTTAATAGGATGATTGTTGTAATGTGAATGCTGGATCATCCACGGCCTAAGGAGCTGCTTAGAGACATGCATCATTCCCTTTAAGGATTGTTATGTATGGAATACATATATGATTGTGTTGTGATTGGGTAATGTAGGTTGTGGTTGAGATCTGATGTATCGTTGTACGCAGCAAATACAAGGGAGACTCTGCCGACTGTGGATAGAGGAACTTTGTATTTGTGGCGGGTCTGTACGTCACGTGGGCCAGGTTGAAAAAAAAAAAAAAAAAATGGCACGCTTTCCGCAACTCTGTTTTCAAAAGGCTTTTAAAAATTGGCCCCGGGGCGTGATATTCAGAAGCTCCATCATCAAAGACAACTTATTAGCACGGAGGCTCCAATACTCATAAGAGTATAGTAGCCCTACTCTCTCTCTCTCTCTCTCTCTCTCTCTCTCTATATATATATATATATATATATATAGAGAGAGAGAGAGAGAGAGAGAGGAAAGAGAGTTGAGCTAGAATACTATCGATAGCAAACGGGCTCCATTGCAACTCATTTGTTTTCGTTGATGGAGTCTCCAAATCGACGATCGGTATTGTTGAACATGATCTATACCACTTAAAGTATTTAGAAATCAAATTTCATATATTTTCGATATTATTCTCTTATCCATCGAGTAGACACAAAAATGAACGGCTGAAAATGAATATTCTTTAAAAAATGATGATAGAAGTCATGTAGTCAAGATCAAGAGTATAGATCTTATTTTAAATAGTTTAAAAAATTTTCTAACAAAATTCAATTGGTTTGGATATCTTTACGCCGTTAAACGAGAAAACGCCCCATATCGACCATTAAAATTACAAATTTTAAAACCCTTTTGTCACGCCCCAGATTACTCGTTTTTCCGGGCTTGCTAACAGACCCGCCGTATACATAGGTATTTCCTCTGTATACGAAGCGAATAGTAAAAGTACCTGTAATCATACAATACTACAGACAGTAGTATAGTGCAGCTAGGAGAAAAGATCAAAATACATATATAAACTGTGGTTCTATACATACATAAGATCCAAGATACAAAAGCACTCGCACTGGCGAGAGTACAACATCTGTATGTATAAACCAAAACAACACTACCTGCAGCGGTCCTCCACTAGCTAAGCAGCTCGACTGGAAGGGCTCTAACTCACGACACCCTTGCCACGATCAAAATCAGCGACAGTAGCAGCCGAAGACGATGGCTCTGCAAAACAGTGGGAACAAACTGGGCGTGAGAACTACTACAAAAAGAAGTAGTCCTCAGTGGGTACCGCCCTCAACTCATCGGTCCACCCACTAAGTCTACAGGGTAAGCAATAATTGTACGGAAAGCTGAAACATATCTACAGCTATCTGCCTCTATACTATCATGCTCTAATCTAGCCAACTGTAGAACAGTGTCAACTCAGACCCAATCTCGAATAGGGAATGTAATCATACCCATCCTTGGGACTGTGAACACACCCGTCCCGCCAGGTTGCAACTAACCAGCTACCTCCACACAACAAGTCCGTGGAGAGCAAGTCCAATCTGCACGAACGATACCAACGCAAAAATACAGCGCTCGCCTCCGGAGTGGCACTCGTGGGAGCTACCCAACCGAATATGCAGTGTATCTCTGTCGAGCTCAATCAGGCTCTAATAAGCCGAAGTCAAGAAATTAGGGTCAAAATAGATCTAGAAAACGAACTCGCGTGCCCTCGGCACAATCTGATATCAAAATCAGGAATCTGGGTCCACCGTCCACCCCGACAGCACCCGACAACCCGAAACAGCCTAGACTCTTCTGTAAAAATAAGCTCGGCATCCCAGCACGAGCGTAAATACATTCTAAACTACTCCGGGTATCCATCGCGCTGAAACAGTAGTGATACAATCAGACCACGGCTCCTAGAGCTAAATCAGGTAGTAGAATCATATGACGGGTCAAAACGCGGGTTTTCTCCTAAGTCCAATTCCAAGTCGAACATGCATATTTATCGAAATATTAATCATTTTCTCAATTCTGATTTTATACATGATCTAATCAAAGAAGTTGAGCTAACACATGATCTACCAAAAGCTGAAATCACACATGTCGACTAATACGGGCTTAGGAGTAACACCGATAAAAACCCACCTCAAGAGCTAATCCCTGGCAACGAAGAACTCTCTCTCGGCTGCGGAAAACCTGCTGGATCAATCGAAACACCCTCAAGTCCAGCAACGAAGCTACCTCAAGGTTCAAGCACCAAAATTCATTAATTCACCAAAATTTTAGTACTTAAGCTAAATTAACCCAACTCCAATGTCAAAACTCATCTAATCACATCCAAATCTAGTGAGGACAGTCCTAAATCCAATGAATGATGATGGAGGATATACCTCAGGTCCAAAATCCCACTGTTTCCAAAGATTGCATCAGGAAAAGCTCAAAAACACACAATTCTGTCCAAATACAACAGTAGCAGAGTAAAACCTGAGTTCGACCAAGCTAACCTCAACCAAATTTTGCGATTCAGGACTTCATGGATTTCTCCGGAAGTCTAGAATCTAGCAAACCAAGTTTCACCGCGATCCGACCTTCCTACGTCACGTACGAGCCAAAACACTGGAGGTCGTCGCTGAAGAACTGCAGAATCAGCACTCCACCACCTTCCGATTGAAAAATTGGATGCAATTTGAGGAAATCTGAGGGTTAGAAATGCAATATGACGCTTCTCTGTGAAGAACAGGTGAAAAGAGCTTACTGGGGTCGCACACCATCTATTTATAGGGTGTTAGAACGGTCCCATAAGCCTCAGGAACAACAGCTGTAAACCTGTAACTCAGCAGAAACGGGCACTTCCGGGCGCCCAGACCCACGTTATGGGCGCCCGATTCCTTCAGGCTACACAAGGCTTCCTCCTAGGACTCTCCGCTCGCGGTGTGCTGCGCCCGAATCCGGCTCCGGCGGAACTCACCTACCACCAGCCACGTGTCAGCGCAAACAATATTGACGAGGTGGAATTGTCGGACCCACTTCCGGGCGCCCGAAACATGGACCCGAATTGGCTTCCAGTTCTGATCAAATCTGCACTCAACTTCTGGGTGACCCAAGTCCTGTTCTGGGCGCCCGAATCTGGCAAAACTCTAGTTTTGCTTATTTGAGTTCGCCGAGTCCATTTCTCCATCCATTTCGCGCAGGAACGACTCCGACTCAGTCCGACACTTTCAAGAAGTGTCGACCAGTCACTAACACTGAAGCCAATCCTATCCAAAGCNTCGGTGAGAGCGTTTCACCTCCTTCTCCTGTTTTTCTATTCCCGTATTTTTAGTCTCTACATGTCATTGTTTGCTTATCTTTCGTATATCGTACCTCTTTGATTGCATTTGGTTAGTAGTTGATAGACATGTAGAGCAGGTTGCATTTGTATTTCAGTATCTCTGTGGACCTTGGGTCCAGGCAACACATCGACTCTCTTGTCGTGTGTTTCAATCTGGTTGATCGAGGTTCGGCGTTGTACGCCCTAGCATCTATTTCAGTTCGGCGTTGTACGCCCTAGCATTTATTTCAGTTCGGCGTTGTACGCCCTAGCTTCTATTTCAGTTTGGCATTGTACGCCCTCGTTGTTGGCTTCGGCCTAGGCACCGGCTTTAGCCGGGTTTGTTTTTGTTTGAGCATACCAGCATGACTTAGTCACGGCACTTGGGGGTATTCATGACACCGGATCGGTTTGGCCACCGATCGGAGGTGTACTTATCCGGATAGGTCGTCCTGCGGGGCGGATGGATCAGGTCGGTGCAGTTAGTGACAGGTAGCGCTTGAGGTCTGCGGACCGATACAGCAGGCACAGATTGGGTATAGTTTCTGGTTCAGTACATTGAGGCATTATTTGCATTGTTTTCTATACAGTAGCAGGTTTATTTATTGCTTCCTATTTATCTGTTGTAGCTACTGTAGTTCTATTTCATTTCAGCTTACAGATATATATTTGTTTATCTATCTCCTTTGGTTTCCGGTGATTACGACTTGCCTTCGTGGCTCTGTCGTACCCACTGAGAAAACCATGGTTGCGGTTTCTCACCCCCCCTTTTCCCCCCAGGTGTCAGAGACGAGGAGTTGGATTTTGGGCTCGACGAGAGGACGATCTAGTTAGACGGCAGTAGCGACCGTCACCCTGGTTATTTCTTTCCCGCCTTTAGTTGTCATTTAAATAAATGGTTCAGTTAGATGTTTGAATGTTGTGATTTCCGTTATGCATGAGATTATGGATATTTTATATTACATGAGATTGGAGTTTTCGATCTGTGGTTTTGGTTCTGTGGAGATTTGGTTTTCTTGTAGTTATGCATCGTGGTTTTCTACCCCTCGAGGTAGTCGGTTTTCAAAATAAAGTTTCCGTGTGGGAAACAGTTTTAAAAAGGTTTTCGAATGGCTTTTATAAATGATTGAATTAGAGTTTAAAAACAAAAGCTTCCGTGTGGGGAGCACTTTTAAATAGGATGTTTGTTGTATTGTGCATTGCATCATCCAGCGCCTAAGGAGTGCTTAGAAGCATGCATCATTCTAAGGATTGTTAGCTGTATGGAAATGCATATCATGCTTTGGTTGTTGTTTGGTAAATGTAGGTTGTGGTTGTGATCCTGTTGTATCGTTGGTACGCCGTGCAAATACAAAGGAGACTCTGTCCGAGTGGACAGAGGAACTTTGTATTTGTGGCGGGTCTGTACGTCACGTGGGCCAGGTTGAAAAAAAAAAAAAAAAAAAAAAAAAAAAAAAAAAAAAAAAAAGCACGTTTTCCGCAACTCTGTTTTAAAAAGACTTTTAAAATCGGCCCCGGGGCGTGACAAATTTTTAAAACTTTTTACATTTCATCAACTCCATCATTACCCGTTGCAGCTTGTTCCACTGTCACCGTCATCGCCACCATCATTATCACTATTATCTCCGTTCAAGTAACTCTCGTAAAATAGCTATCATTTATAGAAAGAATATTTCCATTTCTCCGTCAAGTAACTATTCGCGACTTCACTCTCAAGCAGGCAGAATATGTTTACGCAATGCTGACAGAGACAACAAATTTTATTATTAAAAAAGCTTCAAATACCATCCTTGTAATTTCACATTTTCTCACTTTAATATTCTGTGATTTAAAGTGTATCAATTTAGTGTCCAGTGATTTTATTTTTATCTTTTTATTATCGATTTCACTAATTTTTTTCGTTAAATCAGTGATAATGTTAAAACTAAAGGTATTTAAGTGAATATTCGATAAACCTAGATAGGGTATTTGAAGTTTTTTGTATATAATTTAATGAAATATTAACGAAAAAACTGATGAAAACATAAAAATGAAACTACAGGATATTAACTTGATATACTTTAAATCACGGAGTAGTAAAGTGAAAAAGTGTGAAACCACAGAAGTGGTATTTGAAGTTTACACTTTATTATTAACCACACTATGATCACGAGCAAACTTTATAAAAGCATCAATTCCATGGATATGTTGCTCTGAAAATCTATGCGTTAATTGATATATATCCAACTAATATCCATTTCAATACCCCTATAACAATGCCCAAATTATTAAAAAAAAAATTAAACCTTTTTTCGAATAAAGAACTACTATAATTTAATTATTAGCGTAGTAATTAACCTGTGCGATGTGATGGATAGATAATTAAAAAAAATAAAAAATGTGGACAAAAAAAAGGAACTAATAGGAGATCATTCATTTTAGAACTATTCTAATTCTAGTAGGTTTAACACTTTTAACTCTTTGGAACTAATCACTGTCCAAAATATTATAATTAGATTAAAAGATTTAGCCTTATTATATCCTATATATATATTAATATTCTAAATCTTAGGAATGTCACAAAAGTAAAGTAGTGGTTACCTTCTACTTCTTATATTTGATTTACGTTGTACACATTAATAAGATATACATATAAATAAGAAAAATAGGATAAGAAACACATATAAATAAGAAAAATAGGATAAGAACTATAAAAACTAGTAATGGATGGGATTTGGGTTTTCATATTGACATATATAAAATAATGCATAAACAATATTGTGAAGTTAACTATAATATAATAAAATGCTTAGGGTTTGGATGGATACCACCCGTCATGTTTTTTTGCTACGCAGTTGGAATGGACGTTGCTCACTAATGAAGGATCAAATGGCAACTAAGAGGAGGGTGAATTAGTTAACAACTAAAAACTAAGTAAAATTAAATCAAGATAAAAATTGCACAATCAAATAAAAGAAGAAATCAACCTTAGATTACACAGATGATTTATCCTGATTCGGCCTTTCTGCCTATTCTAGTCCTGCCCTTCTTCTCCTCGAAGTACCGATTTCATTATCACGTGGCCGTTTGAACAGGGCAAGACCAAAGTCGCTTACAATCACACAATACTTCTTTTACAACCTCTCAAGAAGCTCACAATTACAAATCAATAAATAATTAGGATTTAGAGAATTTTTTTGAAGTTGTATCCCAAACAACATCCAAACTCCCCTTTAAATACACTAGCCATCATTTCAAAAATGGATCAAAAATATGATTAAATCATAATTGATTTTAATTTGAATTTTAACCAATTTACAAATGCATTTGAATTAATTCCAAAATAAATTCAAATTCATACCACATTTGCAAAACTCATTTGAAATATTGCTATATTAAAAAGTTCATTTGATATTATACCAAATTCGTAATATCCTTTTAAATTAATACTAAAATGTAAAACTTTTGAATTCATTCCACTTTTGTGAAAACTTTTGAAATAATACCATACTTATAAAACTCATTTATATCATATTTCATTTTTTTAAATTCATGTCATAATAAAATCATTTTCTAATTTATACCATACATAAAATCACTTTCATACCATATTAAAATAATAGCTAATTTAACATTAAACTCAAATCAAACCTAAAAGGTGAATTGGTCAACGTGATTAGGTTGACTGCTCAAATCCAATAAATTGTAAAGAAGTCCTCCAAATTATTGTTGTGGTACTTGCATCCAATTTGGTACAATTTGATCTTGTTTGGGCCAATTTGAACAAATTAATTAAATGGTTACCTTTGATCAAATCCGGTTCAGCTTGAGCAACTTTAAATTCAATTACAATTTGAAATTGCTAAATAACAAATTAAATCCAAAATCTGAAATTGCTAAATAACAAATTAAATCCAAAATTTGTTTGTTATCATCAAAATTTATTATTGGGTAAAATCCAACAACTATGTGGCATCCATCCGGACAATTTACAAATAAGATTGTTTGGAAAGTATGTTCCAAAAATTTCTCTTTCTTTCTCTCTCTCTCTCTCTCTCTCACCTAGGGATGTCAATGGGTATGGATACCCGAAATTTTATCCGAACCCGAACCCGAATGAAATGGATATATCCGATGGATATGGATATGGATTCGGATATGAATATCAAAAATAAAAATCCGACGGATATGGATTCGAATATGGATTTTGATTGTACCCGACCCGAACCCGAACCCGACCCGAATCCGAATTTATTTTGTATTATATATAATATATATATAAAAATTTAATGTTATATTTGAATTTGTATTTTAAAAATTTAGATTTAATATAATATATTTTGAAATATTGAAAAAAAAATAATTGTTTCGGGTTCAAATTTTTGGGTTCGGATTCGGATTCGGGTTTCGGATTTTTGGTCGGGTTCGGGTTTGGATATGGATTTTTAAAATCCGTTGGGTTCGGGTTTGGATTCGGGTCTCGGGTTTGGAGTCTGGTTTGGGTAGTGTTTGAAAAGGCGCGCTTGAGGCGCGCAGGCGCGCGCCTCAGCGCCTAGGCGCGAGGCGCGGGCCTCCGCACCTCAGCAATAGCGAGGCGAGGCCCTATTGCTGAGGCGCGCGCCTAGGCCCTGAGGCGCGCGTCTCGGCATATTTAATATTTTTTGGATTTTTGATTAAAGTTTTCGGGTTATTGGATTTCGGATATAAATTTTATGTTTTAGTCCGATAAGATTAGTAAAAGAATCTAAAAGAAACCTAAAAAAACCCTAATGAAATCCATCTACCGCCCTCTCCTCTTACCACTCTCTCCTTTTACCGCCCTCTTCTCCTTCTTGAGGCTAAATGAAAACATTGGCACCACAATCACTTTTAAGTTAAAGGTCGAAATATTTTTTTTTTTACTTGAGAACCTATATGCAAGTGTTTTCTTTACTTTTTTATGGTTATTTTAGTTTTGTATAGTTATTTTGGAGTTTTTTTAATGTAGAATATCAAATTAAATTACTGTGCGCCTCGCCTTTTTGAGGCGCGCGCCTCGCAGTACGCCTCGCGCCTAGGCTCCAGGAGAGTCTTGCGCCTTTTTGCGCCTCGCGCCTTTTCAAACACTGGGTTCGGGTTCGGGTTCGGGTTCGGGTTTTTAAAAATCCGCCCCGAATCCAACCCGTTGACATCTCTAGTCTGAAGTTGTAAAAAGCTAAAAAAAGTGTCCTCCTTTCGCAAATAATAGAGAGGCAGATTTTTTATTTTTTTTTTCTCTTGCAAAAATGTTTTTAGATGGAGATATTATTTCTCCATTTTTAGTTTTTTTTTACCCTCATCTTGTATAATTATTGCCATTTCTCAATTTGCAGAATCGGAAAGTTTGTGTTCTCTGTAATCTGAAGCCAGTGGCTATGCGTGGTATTAAATCACATGCGATGGTTTTAGCTGCATCAAATGATGACCATACCAAAGTAAGCTTTTATGCTTTTTGTCTTTTTCTGACATATGAACCTTTTTTCCATTTTAACTTTACACTAGAGCTTTGCTGTGATTCAACTACCTGGTATTTCTGGTATTCTGTAGCATTGAAATTTGTCACCGCAAGACGTCATCTAGATCATATTGATCTCTCTGTTAGTTTTGAATCTTTTGATATCACACATTGTGTTATTGGACTCCATATGGGGTTCTTACTGCTATAGGATGTAAGAAGGGAGAATATGCTGGACCGTCTGAACAATAGCTCTGTTTGCAGATCATCGTCTGAACTTTAAGAAGTTAAAATAAATTACTTGAACTTTGTAACTGTCTCAACCAACCAACTGTCCTAAAATTCTATTAATTTTGTTTAGCAATCTTTAATCGCATCAAAGCCCAATGACTTCTGCTGAATGCCTGTATAATGTTAGGAGTATTTGAGTGATTTGGCCTTCATATTATTTAAGATTGTTAGGTAAAATTAACCCAATGGGGGGGCTAGGAAGCTGATTGAAACAATTATAAAGTTTATGCAGTTCGTTTTAAACTTTTGACATGATGATCTACAATTGATTACAATTTCAGGATGTCTGGCATATCATTATTTTTCCCTTTCTCGGTATGAATTTTCAGTTTTCCTGTCGTCTG
The DNA here is from genome assembly GCF_001540865.1 of Ananas comosus. Lineage (NCBI taxonomy): Eukaryota > Viridiplantae > Streptophyta > Magnoliopsida > Poales > Bromeliaceae > Ananas > Ananas comosus. Next base: position 6,198,081 of record NC_033642.1, on the reverse strand, counting down.
AAATGGAAATTCGCTTAAAGTTGATGGCTCTACCGTTCCCAACTTGGTCAGCTAGAAAGGGCGTGGTGCCATTAACTTCAATAGAATTCACTATTTGGTTATAAGTAAATTAAAGTGCCCAAAGTTAAGCATTTGTTGGTCAAAAGGAGAAAACGGAAAAAAGCGTTGGGGGGTCCGTTTTCAAAATAATCCATACATCTTTGCCTCTGTATAATAGTACAGAATGTCTAAAAAATCTTCAACTCAGGTGGAGTTGGTCGAACCGCCGGCGTCGGCTGTAGTAGGGGAGCGCGTAACCTTTCCTGGATATTCGGGCGAACCGGATAGCGTGTTAAATGCGAAGAGCAAAGTATGGGAGAAGGTTCAAGCTGATCTCCGTACAAACGCTGACTTGGTTGCCTCTTACAAGGATGTGCCCTTCACCACCTCGGCCGGAGTCTGCAAGGTCTCATCCATAGCAGATGGGGAAGTGAGGTAGTGAGATTTGTTGATAGTAATTCTCTCAAATAATTTTACACAGGAAGTCCGCTCATTTTGAGTAGTATTTGAGATTATCAAATTGCTAATTGTAACTTTTTGAGTGGATATAATATATAATTTGGCAAGTTGGATATTTAAGAAGGTTTTTTCATTGTGTTTGTGATATATTTATTTTGCTAGTTGTGACTACTGAGATTGGATGTATTTGCAATTTTTAAGCTGTTTCATATAGGTCAAAATATTTGGGATGGTATGTGAATTTGGATGCAAAATTTTCATTGAGTTATTGGGTGATGTTAGATTTATGTAGTTTAACAAAATAATAAAGTAAATGAAGGTCTTGTTTGATATCATGTTTGTTTTCTATTTTTTTTTAAATAGAATTTTGTATAATAAAAGATGTAGCAGTGAACAATAAATTACTTGTAATTACTTCATTAAGTATTTACTTGGTAACAGAAAATGAAAATTAGAAATGAAGTTTTTGTACTTTTTAAATTTGTTTTAGATAATTTGTTATCTACTATTTTGCTAGATGCATTATAAGCTAATCAATTATGATAGTAAAAAAAAAAAAAATTCTCCTTTAACACATAAAACTATATAGATATAGTGTTAAAAAATAGTAATAATAATGACAACAATATCAAATGAGGTCTAAGTAAGTTGTTTAGGAAAGTGTCTATTTTTGGACGCCATTAGTAAAGGACATCTCTTATATCTTGGTTTTGATATATTTTTGCAGTGGCAATATTACTAAGGTATTTAGAACTAAAATCTATGTGATATGCCAATTTGTTTGAGTGAAGTTATGTACTGAATTATATAAGGATTAGAACTAAAATCTCTTATATCTTGGTTTTGATATATATTTGCAGTGGCAATATTAGTAAGGTATTTAGAACTAAAATCTATGTGATATGCCAATTTGTTTTAGTGATGTTACTGAATTAATTATTCATCTATTGGGTTAGAACTAAAATCTCTTATATCTTGGTTTTGATATATTTTTGCAGTGGCAATATTAGTACGGTATTTAGAACTAAAATCTATGTGACATGCCAATTTGTTTTAAGTAAAGTTATGTACTGAATTAATTATTCATCTATTGGGTTAGAACTAAAATCTCTTATATCTTGGTTTTGATATAGTTTTGCAATGGCAATATTAGTAAGATATTTACAACTAAAATCTATGTGATATGCCAATTTGTTTTAGTGAAGTTATGTACTGAATTAATTATTCATCTGTTCGGGTAGTTTAAACTGCAGATTAAAGCTGTTGCAAGCTTTTTGTGTAACCGGGATTTAAATTATAGTAAGAGCCCCCTTTTGTGTAAGGTTTATTATTATTTCAAAAGGTAAATCTCCATATAAAAATTATTTAAATTATTACATGATTCAATTTAAAATTAGGTGGTTATAGAATGTGTTAATGAAGTTGGTTGAATCATTGTAGGCTTTTAAGCAGTAGGAAAGGTCCAAATTGTACTTTTTTTAAAAAATATTTAAATAATTACTATTCAATCTAAATTGTATAGCCATAAAAGGTCTTAACGAAGTAGTGAAATTTTATTATAAATTCTTGACTCAAATTTTTTTTTTTTCTGTCCGAGCCGATTTTTGAATTATTATATTTTTATCCAAAAATAAATAAAAAATAAAATCCCTTCGTCTCTTTATAGTTAATTAACTTGGATTTGGTAAAAGTTTGGTAAAGGTATAATTCAAATAAAATTCGTATCTTAATTTTTAAATTTGTTGAAAAATACGGTTTAAAAAACGTATTCATCAATTGTTCGAATACGCGATTTATACGGATATTATATATTCACCAAATAACAATTCGGGATCAAAAGTTCAGCTATTAAACAATTCTCTAAATTTATGCTACTAGCGTATATAGTTATAAATTTTTAAAAATATAAAAAAAAAGCTATAAAATAAAATAGATTAAGTTAAAAAAAGAAATAGTAAATTTTATTATCGTCTCTATCTTCATATTTTTCATAATCCACATATTTCGAAAATTTATAAAATTTTTCAATAATTCGAGAATAATTCAGCAAAATTTAGAAAAGAATTTTATCTAAAAAAATTTACCTATTTTTTTGGGTATATAGTTCAGCATACGCGAATTACGCGCAAATAATAAATTTAGTCTAAAAATCTACATATTATTTTATTTTTTAAAAATAAATTAATTTTTTTTATTTAAATTTTTAATAATTTATGAATAATTTGCGAATTATCTGACTATAGTCGGAGCAGTCCGACTGAAAAGACTATCTCGTCGACAGCGCGCAGAAATCTGCTTCTCGAATATTCCGCGTCCACTGCATGTCACGCCCCTCGCACTCTCTCTCTCTCTCTCTCTCTCTCTCACATTTTATCTCTCTACACGTGTCATTGTTTTTGTTCCCACAGCGCCCCAAAACCGCAACGAAACCCACGCGCAGCAGTTATTGCCAACACCCTGTGTTTACATACCCATCATACACCAGATCTAATAGTTTGTAGTAGTTAACATTTTAGAAGTTAAACTATATTTTTATATATTCCCCAATTACAAGAACAGTGTGATGTTTTGATTCACAATCTTTAAAATATTATAATTCGACTTAAATTTTTCGCACTAATAAAACTCAAATCTCATAATACAAATAAATTGGCCAAATGATAAATCATCAATTTTAATATTATCGGATCAACGTTACATAACCGATGTGCCATCATTTAGTTAGCTAAGTTATATTATAAAATTTGCTGACCTGAAAGGATTCTAAATTATTTGTGTTTCGCTATCCAATTCTTTTAATTATTACAAAACACATCTAATTTATTTATCTGAGTTTAAGATCTCTATAGTAAAAATTAGGATAAACTTCAACCACCCCTGTGATTTCGCACTTTCTCACTTTAGTAGCATGTGAGTTAAAGTGTATCAATTTAGTACCCTATAATTTTATTTTTCTCTTTTTGTCGGCTGCTTTATTAACATTTTGTTAAATTATTATATACAAAAAACTTAAGATACCTCATGTAAGTTTATCGAATATTTACTTTAGTACTTTTTAGTTTTAACTTTATCACTGATTTAATAAAAAAAATTAGTGGAGAGGATAGTGAAAAGAGAAAAATAAAACCACAGGATACTAAATTAATATACTTTAAATTGTAAGACAGTAAAATAAAAAAAAGTATAAAACCACAGTAGTGGTATTTAAAGTTTTCCCTCAAAAATTATCTTGTACACCGGGTGCACGCACTAACTCACTCCGCACTCGCCCGTCTCAATCCTCCCTGATTCCTATCCATCTATTTAAAGGGGATCAGGACCCCCAAATTCAAACCCTAAAAATTAAAAAACTCTCTCCTCTCCTCTCTCCTCTCTCTCCCCCAAAAAACACAAGGAAGGAAAAAAGAAAAAGAAAAAGAAAAAGAAAGAGCGATGAGATCTGTTCGTCTCCGCGCCCTCCCTCTGCTGCTGCTCCTGCTGCTGCTTCTTCTTCTTGTGGAAGGGGAAGCGCGGGGCGGGGCGGTGGCGGGGGGGTGGCGGCGCATCGAGGACGTGGGGGAGGCGCACGTGCGGGAGATCGGGGAGTACGCGGTGGCGGAGCACGACCGGGAGACGGGGGCGGGGCTGGCCTTCGTCCGGGTGCTGCGCGGCGAGACGCAGGTCGTCGCCGGCATCAACTACCGCCTCGTCCTCCAGGCAGAGGCGGATGCCGCCGGCAGCGAGTGCTACGAGGCGGTGGTGTGGGAGAAGGCCTGGCAGGGATTCCGCAAGCTCACCTCCTTCAGGCCAGTCTAGCTAGTACAGGAATATATATATCAAAGACAATTAGGTGCATGGGTTCGTGTCGATCCATGGGTTTTCTTTGATACATAAAGAGATCAGAGAGATCAGAGATCACAGAGAGGTAGTTACAAATATATACCATACCATGTGTTTCTCGTGTTCTCGTGTTCTTGTGATCGAATGTTGAAATGGGTAAATGGCGTGATTTAGCATATTTTTTCTTTTTTACTTTTGCTATTATATATGTCGTTTAAAATATTACGTCTATGTTCCGTTTGGTTCCGCTCTGTTTGGTTCTACGTAAAATCGCGAAATTTTTTTTTTTTTTGTAACATAAAATTTTGGTGACTTTTTTTTTCAACGATTTGTAGTATGTGGTTTACAGAAAAAAAAGTTGTTTCGGTCAAAAAACAAAAAATGAATGAAAAAAATTTTAGAGAGTTCAATTTTTTTTCATTTTATGCTGTAAAACAGTGAAAAAGTGAAAATTTAATTCTTTTTAAATCGGTTAAAAAATTTTTCGAAAAAATATTTTTATGTAAAATTAAAACAAATAAAAAAACAATTTTTTATATTAAAAATAAAACGCCCCTTTATTAACTATGATAGCAGAGTCGATCGATAATATTAGAATTAATAGACAATATTAGAAATTAATAATAAAAGTGAGATAATTATTATAAAATTCTAATTACTTAGCGTAGATTGTAATGTTATGATAATTAATTTAATATTACAAATTAATAATGAAAACGTGAAAGTTATTGGAAAATTAAAATTAATGAATGGTTATATTTTTTCACATGATTAGTTGTTGATACTTGATACCAAAAAATATGGTATTTTATGTTTAATCTTAATTTTTATTGTTATGTAATTTTTTTTTATTTAAAAAAATTATTTCTTTATTTCTTTATAGGATGAAATAAGAATAAAATTGTAGAATATTCAAGAATAATTTTTCAAATCAAGTTGAGAAAGTGGCGCACTACGTTAAATTAAAATTTATCCTTCTAAAAATTAATATATTTTTAAAAAACTCTTTATCTGTCTCTCTCTACACCCCCTCTTTTTATCCTTCTTGGTTCTCTCTCTGTCCCGGCCGTATGGCCGGACACATTTTTGTTTATTTTTTTAATTATTTTAAGAAAGATAGAAGGCAAATTTGCATAAAAAATTTACTAGTTTTGCGATTTTACAAAAGTGGGTCATTTTTTTCGATTTTACAGATTTGAACTGAATTTCAGTTTCGTTTAATTTTTTAAAAATAAATTAATTAAAAATATAAATCAACTAGCAATTTAAAGTTTCCGATACCAACTATTAAAATTTTTTGTCACATGTGCTAGTAACAATCGGTTTGTTTTTCGTTTTTATTTATTTTTTTTATGATCTAGTATGTAATTATCTAGATCTTTTGTCCTCCTTCGATGAGAGAAATATTTATGATCTATTTANTATATATATATAGAGTAAGTCTTCTGTACTTTCGAAAGTACGGAGATCTCCGTGCTTGTAAGTTGTTTTCGATGATAGGAAATCTGATTCGACGATCGGCTCCGTTAAGTATAATCTACTCTATTGGAACTATTTAGAAACCAAATTTTATAATTTTTTGACACCATTTAACAAGCGATCAAAAGGTCTCAAAAATGACTATTTTAATGGCCGATGTGGCACGTTTTTAAGTTCAACGGTGTAGAAGTATCCAAATTAGATGAAAATTTAATAGAAAATTCTACTTAACATCAATAGTAAGACCAATACTTTCGATTTGAAATTTGAGTCCTTTATCACTGTTTTTTTATGAGATTTTTATTTTCAGCCGTTCATTTTGAGGCTACTCATTTACTAGACAAACGAAATTAAAAAATTATGAAATTTGGTTTCTAGGTAGTTCCAACAGCGTAGATCATATCTAACGAAACCGATCGCCGAATCGGATGCCCCATTATTGAAAACAACTTACAAGTACAGAGGCTCCCGTACTTTCGAAAACATAGGAGCCTAGCACTATATATATATATGAGTCCGGCTGGAATTCTATCGATAGCACGAAGCATTTGGTGCTATCAAATTTTCTACCGTTAGATTTACCTCTTTTATCATTTTTATCAGTTCGATTATACTATTCAACCAACTACCCACTCAACCCTAATGGGATCACATCATCATCCTAACCACACATCTTTTAATCTAAAGGTAGAAAAGTTAATAGCACCAAGTCATTAGTGCTATTAATAGTATTCCAACATATATATATATATATATATATATATATATATATATATATATATATATATAAGGATGTAGAGCACGTCTCCTACACTTTCGAAAGTATGAAAGCCTACGTGCTTGTAAACTATTTTTCATGAGGGCAATTGCTTATATATTCCTAAAAGTTCTCGATTTTCTAATTTATCTCTCTTGGAAGGCTAATATTAAAAATATTTCATTTACGTTCCAACATATTTCAAATATACCCATAGAGTTAAATTTTGTTAATAAACTGATAGTAATAACTGTTATCTCTATGAATTTTTTTTTTTCTTTCAAATATACCTTTCTACCATTACCGACTTTTCTTATTTGTCCTTAAGTTAGGGGCACGAAAAGTATTTAAATTTTTGGTCTGTTCAAATATACTTTCTATCATCACCCACATTTCCAAAAAAGGTATTTAGAGTTTTTAACTCAGATAGATATTTAACTCATGTTTAACTCAAGTTAACTTAACGGATGATAACTGTAAGGGTGCGTTTGGTTCGCGCTATCATTTAAAGATTCCTAGTAATCCAGTATGAATAAAAAAATATGACGGTGTTTGGCTAAATGCACCAAGTAATCTAGTTGGTAATATTGGATTCACTTAGAAATAAGATTCACCTCAAAGTACTAATCTCATTCCCTCGAGGGAGAGTGGGTATCCTCATATTAATGGATTGGGGTAATCATAATATGTCTAATCTCTTTCTTTCTTCTTACCCGCCGACTAATTGATATTATTTTTCTTTACACTCTAACCTTATATCTCTCTCTAAACTTATTTCTCTCTCTAAAATTCAACTTTTTTTTCTCTCTCTAAACTAAGCTTTCTCTCTCTCTCTTTCTAAATTTCAACTCTCTATCCCTCTAATTTCGACTATATTTTTCTTTCTATTTTTTTAATTATGCTCTCTCTCTCTAACTTATACTCTCTCTTCCTTTTTTCTAAAAAGATGTTGAAACTTTTGGTAACATTATTTAAATTAAATAAATTAATTAATTAATTAATTGTATATTTTTTGTAATATTAAATAACATGGCTAATTAATATTACCGTGCGAACCAAACACAGGAATTCCACATTCTTAGTAATATGATGAATATGAATAAGATTCTTGGATATCTTTTATTTCTAGTAATCTTTCATAATGCGAACTAAACGCACCCTAAGGCCCGTTTGGTTCGAGTTATCTAATATTACAAAGTATCTCGACATATCCAGGTATCTTGGATTTCGGCGTGAGATTACTACTGATGCTGCATTAGCGCGTTTGGTTTAATGTAGTAATGTAATACTAGATTACAGTGTTTATACCATTAATACGTTTGGTTCAGTTTATAAAATTTAGCAATCCTAATATAAAAGTATAATTTTTTTCCAAAATTGCCCTTGTTGTGGTCATTTGAATTTTTTTTTTCGAAAATGACGAATGGAGGGAAGGAGATCGTGATGATTGCTTGGGAGGACGACGCAATAGAAGATGATAGGTGTTCGTGCGAGAGATAAAGAAAGAGATAGAGATAGAGAGAGAGAAAGAGAGAGAGAGAGAGAGAGACGTGCGAGAGAGAGAGAGAGAGAGCGAGAGATAGAGAGAGAGAAAGAGAGAGAGAGAGAGAGAGACGTGCGAGAGAGAGAGAGAGAGAGCGAGAGAAAGCGGCGTGCGAGAGAGAAGGGGGAAGGCGAGAGTGATGAAAATAATGCTGTTAATTAGATTTGGGGTTGTTGGAGGGTAAAATTGTCATTTTACATAATATGTAGTATTAACGGGTTTCAGTAATGCAAGATACATGACCCCCCTCCCGTTAATATTTTTAATGTAATCCTGCTCGATTTGTAATGCTACATTAACGACTAGATTACATAGCAGATTAACCAAACACAGTTATCTTGGCAGGATTGCCTGTAATCCTGCCAGGATAACTCGAACCAAACGCACCCTAAGGGTATTTTGGAATAACAGAGTAACATATGAAAGGTATATTGGAAAGAAAAAAAAAAAAAGTAGAGGTAAATAAGATATTTTCGATGTTTTGAAGGATATATAGGAAATTATCCTTTTTTGATGATAGGACTTCTGATTCGACGATCGACTCCGTTATGTATGATATACACTATTAGAACTATTTAGAAACCAAATTTCATAATTTTTCGACATTATTTACAAAAGGGAAAACTTCAAAAACCCTATCTATGGTTTCGTAGTTTCTCACTTTGCCCCCCTGTGGTTTAAAATGTATCAATTTGCCCCCCCGTGGTTTCTTTTTTCTCTTTTTCATATCAATTTCATTATTTTTTTTTCCTTAAATCAGTGATAAAGTTAAAATTAAAGGGTACTAAAGTGAATATTTGATAAATCTAGATGGGTATCTAAAGTTTTTTGTATATAATTTAATGAAATATTAACGAAAAAGCTATCGAAAAGATAAAAACAAAACCACATGGGGGCAATTTGATACATTTTAAACCACAGGGGGGCAAAGTGAGAAACTATGAAACCACAGAGGGGGTTTTTGAAGTTTTCCCTTTACAAAAATATCAGAGTGTGACACCCTAATAGTCCCACATCGGATAGAAATGCAATTGTCATTGGGTATAGAAGAGAACTCCATCCTAATAATAATAACTGAGTTTGAGCATTTTGTGTTGGTGGTTTGGGCCCAATAAATTATTATTGTTAGTAGGTTGAGTCGTTACATTTGGTATCAAAGCCGGTTTACTAGTCGAAAGTGTGAGATAAGTTTTAGCTGAGCCAAGGTCGGAATGACAGACTAAGCCAGTGTTGACGAGGACGTCACGGCCTAAACCCCCTAAACTGAAGGAGTCTGTGACATCCTAGAAAATTCTACTTAACGTCAAGATCGTTTTTTGTGCGATTTTTATTTTCAATCATTCATTTTGAAACTATTCGTTTACTAGGTAAATAAAGTCAAAAAATTATAAAATTTGATTTCTAAATAGTTCTAATAGCGTAGATCATACCTAATAAAACCAATCATCGAATTGGATATCCCATCATTGAAAATAATTTATAAGCACGTAGGTTTTCGTACTTTCGAAAGTATAAAAGCCTAGTTTTATGGATGCATAAACTGCCATGTGACATTATGAAAATTTAATTTAAATTTATTTTTAAATTTATTTTATATTAGTCTAATTATAATTAACGATAAAATTTCTCATCACAACAATAAAAAAATGAAATAAACCAAAAAATACTAGCCATAACTATATTATTTTTTTAACTATAAATACTAGCCATAACTATAAATATTTTTTTTAATTTTTTTTTTTTTTTTAAACCGACCGTCCCTAGCGCAAGTGGTAAAAGGATTTGGTGGTTGATACCCGAGACTTAAGTTCGAATCCTAGTTGATTAACATTTTTAGCCAAGTTTATTTCTAAATGAAATAAACGAAGCGGGTAGCATGCTATCTTTCTCTCAAAAAAAAAAAATAATAAATATTTTTTTTTATCTAGAATCTTCGAATGATAGTCATAAAATATGTTGATCATTAATGATCGATGATTTTCACTGATTTGAAAAAGAGAAATGAAAATCATATCAAATAGAAACTGCTTTGGAAGCCAATTACATGCGCAATGCTGAAAACAATAAAGAAAATACACATACATGCGCGCCAATACAAATGTGTAAAAAATAAAAAAAACATTTATAGTTTAGAAAGAGATTTATCTTTGAATCCAAATAATTTAGAATGACTCCGAGTATGTTCATTGAAATGAAAATCAAAAATAGAGATTTGAAATTTAAACCGTCCTTTGGAATTCACATTTTTTTAACAGATCCGATATCTTGCAAATTACATACATAGACAATAAATTAAATTGAAAGCAAAAGTTGATTGTATAATTCACCGACAGTCCCTTAGCGCAAGATGTGCAAATAAGGGCTTGATGATTGGTACCGAGACCAAAGTTCGATCCTAGTTGATTCCATTTCGTTTTTCAGCATAAGTTTATTTCTTTAATAAATAAGGCGAACGGGGCGGTAGCATGCCTACCTTTCTTCAAAAAAAAAAAAAAAAGTGATTATAAATTCGAGTCTGCATGAAAATAATCCTGCATTAAATTTAAGTCAAAGTAAACATTCATATTAACTGCCAAATGGGGTCGATTTTTGTTTGGAATATCCAAGGATTAGAAGAAGCCATCCATTATGTTCAGACGTCAAGTTTATTTTGCCAAGTGCATGAGGAGAGGTCTACAAATTAGACGGTCTTATTTGGTTGTTCAATCACCTGATATATATATATAAAAATGTTCAGGAGCGTTTGGATTGGGATACAAGGAGGGGTAAGGGGTTATCCCACTTTTAACCCAAATTAAGATTCATTGGGTGTGAACAACTTCGATGTTCCACGTACACCCCCCTAGAGAGATGATGAGGAGAGAGAGAGAATTTTTTGTTTTAAAATTAAATTTAAATTTTTAAAATTTAAAATTTATAATCTAAAAATTAAAATTTATAATTTTAAATTTTAAAATTTAAATTTTAAATTTGATATTTTTAATTTTTTAATTTTAAATTTGATATTTTATATCTTTTAAATTTAAATTTGGTTTAAATTTAAAATTTGATATTGAAAATTAAATTTTTAATTTTTAATTTTTAATTTTTAATTTTTAATTTTTAAAAGTTAAAATTTAAAATTTAAAATTTAAAATTCAAATATAATGAGAGGGGTAATATCATTATTTTTTATCTATAACCATCAACTATTTCTCTTATTTTCAATAACCATCCAAACACAATTTTTCTAGTTCCAATTCATACTCACATTTTCATCCAAACAAAAAATTATTCTTGTTCTTACAAAAATCTATGCTTGTATCTATCACCGATATAAGCAGTTTCTACTAATTCGTGAACCAAACGAAGCCTCAAAGTATAATGAACGATGGATGGATGTAACGTATCACCACAGAGAATCTGCTCATAAATTTTTTATCCATTATCTTAAGTGAGAGAGAGAAATGATCGTGGGTTTTAGATTTTAGTTTATTAGGTGAAATAGAGTTTAGCTAATTAGATGGAAGAGATAGTTTTGGGAAATTTTAATTAATATGATAATTAAGAAGGGTTTGGAAAATTTGATTAATTAAGATGAAAGAGGTGGGTGTGGAAATTAAATCTAACTAATTAGTTGAAAGAGGTAGGTTTGGAGTGTTTAGTTAATTAGGACAGAGAAATGTGCATTTTTTAAAAAAAAATTAATTAAGGTGTAGGAGGGACAAAACATTCCCAAATCACGTCTCGTTGTCAGTTTTGCCTCTATTCAATATTCGTTAGAAATTTTTTAAAATATTAAAATTTAAAAATAATTTTTAAACTCTAAATTGATGGATTAAAAAAAAGTGAATCGGAAGCTTGTCGGTAAGACGCCATCGGAAATCTTTCAATTGGACGAATCTGGCAAATTTCTTTGAAAATTTTAATTATTATATATAATCAAAGTTTTAGAAAAGACTTGCTGTAGACCTTCTTTTTTTTTTTCTTTTTTTTTGCTATTTAGGGGGAGAGGATTTTTTTATTTTTGCTAAAAATTGGATCTGTCGGCAGAACTAAATTTCAAAATATAAAATTTTAATATCATTATAAGTATATATATATATATATATATATATATATATATATATATATATTATAAAACAAATATACTAAATTTAAAATAATAATAATTCATAAAGCTAAAATATAATTCTTGTCGGAATGTGCGGGCTGATTACTAGTATGCCACCGACGGTCCCGATCGACTCCGAGCGAGCTGTCCACGTGGCGATTTTTGTGCGCCATCGTCGGCTCCGTTGTCGGCCGTCTGATCCGAAAGGGACGGTGGAACCGACACGCAGGGCAAACGAACGACGAACACGGCACACCCACTACTCACCTGAGAAGAATTTTGCGGGCTTACGTGGACTGCTTTTTTTCACCTTATTAAAATTTTCAATTAAATAAATAATTTTATAAATTTCTTTATAATTTTTTTTTTTTTGTCACGTTAAATTCTTTTCTTAAAAACGATGAACAATTCATTTCTTTTATAAAGACGGTTAACGATTTACTACATTTTTAATTTTCCATCAAATCTATAAATCATTCATCGTCTTTTGTTTATTTACCCTTTCTTTCTATATATCATATATAATTCTAACAAATACATAAAAATTTCGACAAATCACATATAATCTTAAAACAATCTGAAAATTCTAATAATCTATCAATACAAATTTAACAATCAAATAATTAAAATTATAATAATTCACGTCTAATTCTAACAACCTCATCTATTTACTATATACTAAAGTAGAACCCTGGGTGATCACTTCGTATAAAACTGACACGTGGCACCTTCTAGGCTTGCCACGTGTCATCTTCAAATGTAGTATATAGTAAATAGATTAGAAAATAATTATTAATTAGAAAATTAGTATACGGAATAATTAGCATATGGAAATTAGTATAAAACTAATGGCACCCTCTGTGCTTGCCACGTGTCATCCTCAAATATAAATTAGGAAATTAGTATATGGAATAATTATTAATTAGGAAAAATCTATAACTTTTATTTTTATTATTATTCCATAGTCCATATTATAGGAAATAGATTTTTTCGAATTATTATAGTAAATAAATTTCCTAAAAAAATCTATTTTCTATTTACTATAAAAATTAGGAAATAATAATTCTTTATTATTATTCTATATAGAAAAATCTATATAGAAATGGAATATGGAATAATAATAAAATAAATGTTATAGATTTTTACTAATTAATAATTATTCCAATATCCACACAACATAATTATAATATATTAATTTTATTTCATTTACTATGTAAAAAATCTACATGTCAAGTTCAAATATAGATTTTCTACTTTAGAAAATATTTTAAAGTCACTTATAATTATGTTGTGTGGATATTACTATTTTAAGAAAAATAAAATTAGAATTTTTTAAGGAAATAATATTCACATATATTACGTTAAGAAAAAATTGGCGGGTGCAGATATTACTATTTTAGAAAAAATTAAATTAAAATTTTTCAGAAAATAATATCTTTTACTATATTATTAAAAGTCACCTATGTTGAGATATTTGAGAAATTCACGGATATTACGTTGCGAAAGAATTGGCGGGTGCGGATATTACTACTTTAGGAAAAATAATCTACGTGTCAAGCTCAAATATAAATTTTCTACTTTNTAATTATTCCATATTATTATTTCCTAATTTTACTAATTTTATTTCCTAATTAATAATAATTTTTTAGGAAATTAGTATATGGAATAATTATTAATTAGGAAATTACTATATGGAATAATTATTAATTAGGAAATTAGTATATGGAATAATTATTAATTAGGAAAAAATCTATAACTTTTATTTTTATTATTATTCCATAGTCCATATTATAATAAATTAGGAAATAAAATTAATATATTATAATATTAAATTCTTGCCGCTTAATAGATTTTTCTATAATATAATAATAATAAAGAATTATTATTTTCTAATTATTATAGTAAATAAGAAATAGATTTTTCTGAATTATTATAATATGTAGGAAATAATAATTAATTATTATTTCCCAATACAACTTATTATTATAGTAAATAAGAAATAAAATTAATATATTATTAGGAAATTTTATAGATTTTTATACTAATTAAATATAATTAAATATAGAGGAATATAATTAAATCAAATTAATGAATTTGATTAAGAAGCCTATGATCTTTACTTTTCAGCTTTACAATGCCACGTGTCAGTTTAAATATAGATTTTCTACTTTAGAAAAAATAAAAATAAACTTTTTAAGTAAATAATATCTTTTACTATATAAAAAATCTACGTGTTAAGTTCAAATATAAATTTTCTACTTTAGGGAATATTTCAAAATCACATATAATTATGTTGTGCGAATATTACTACTTTAGGAAAATAAAATTAGAATTTTTTAAGAAAATAATATTCACGAATATTACGTTGAGAAAGAATTAGCGGGTACGGATATTACTACTTTAGAAAAAATAAAATTAATTTTTTTCAGAAAATAATATCTTTTAATATATTATTAAAAATCACCTATAATGAATGAAGGGGATTTTATTTCAAAGTCACCTAATATCACGTACTATGTAAAAAATCTACATGTCAAGTTCAAATATAGATTTTCTACTTTAGAAAATATTTTAAAGTCACCTATAATTATGTTGTGTAGATATTACTATTTTAAGAAAAATAAAATTAGAATTTTTTAAGGAAATAATATTCACGTATATTACGTTGAGAAAAAATTGGCCGGTGCGGATATTACTACTTTAGAAAAAATTAAATTAAAATTTTTTAGAAAATAATATCTTTTATATATTATTAAAAGTCACCTATAATTATGTTGAGATATTTGAAAAATTCACGGATATTAGTTGCGAAAGAATTGGCGGGTGCGGATATTACTAATTTAGAAAAAATAATCTACGTGTCAAGCTCAAATATAGATTTTCTACTTTACGAAAAATAAAATTAGATTTTTTTAAAAAATAATACTTTAGGAAAAATAAAATTAGATTTTTTTTACGGAAATAATACATTATGGAAAACAAAATTAGATTTTTTCTAATGTGGCTTTCTATATGATTTCCACGTGTCATCGTATTTATTCTATTTACTATATTATTAAATTCAAATGGTACGTGGATTACTGAGATATTTGAGAAATTCACGGATATTACGTTGCGAAAAATTGGCGGGTATTACGCGTAAGAAGAAAAATATTTGAGAAACGCGTAGATAGAAAATAGGATATAAATACGAGGATAATATTGTCACAAAAGAAACAGATATTTTTATTTTCAATCATTAGATAAAATCTAATGGCAAAAAATTAATATGTTTTACTATATTATTAAAAATCACCTATAATGAAAGGCGTTTTATTTCAAAGTCACCTATAATTATGTTGATGGGATATTTGAGAAATCCACAGATATTACGTTGCGAAAGAATTGGCCAGTGCAGATATTATGCGTGAGAATAAAAATATTTATCTTTATTTGGGAATAAATTACTACTTAGTTAATTATTTGAAATGATTGGTTGAAAATTTATGGACATAAAAATATTAGTAAAAAAAGGATAGAGACAATTTTAGAAAGAGAAAAAAATTCAAAACTCACGCTTTTATAAAAAATTAATATCTTTTACTATATTATTAAAAATTATCTACACTGAAGGAAATTTTATTTCAAAGTCACATATAATTATATTGAGATATTTGAGAAATTTACGGATATTACGTTGCGAAAGAATTGGCGGGTGCGAATATTACGCATGAAAAGAAAAATATTTATCTTTATTTGGGAATAAATTATTACTTAGTTAATTATTTGAAATGATTGGTTGAAAATTTCTGAACATAAAAATATTAGTAAAAAAGGATAGAGACATTTTTGGAAAGAGGAAAAAATTTAAAACTCACGTCATTCCTGTAATTTTCTTAGCTCTTAAATGTTAATGTTTTAAAATAGAACACATTATTTACCTACTGTCACTCCTGTAACTTTCTATCTTTATACAAAGTTTTTTTTTTTTTATATTATCTTGAACACCAACATCTATATATTTTTGAATCTTAAATGTGACAGTAGGGAAATAATATACGTGTGCCTACTCTAATTTGTGTCAAATATGAAAGTTTAGTTAATCTATTATAAACTTAAATATTAATGTCATTTGTAATTTTTCATATCAATTTTAGTTATTATTTTGTTTTGCACACCAATATGTAAATGTAAATTATTTTGCACATCAATTCATAGATAATAGAGCATGGTTGAATTTTGCATTTTACTTGAGTATTTACTTTGGTCCAAAAATTTTTTTCTCTAGCTTGTGTACTTTAATATGTACTATAATTAAGATTGATAGTATATTTTTTTATTTGTTAAAAAAAATATAATATTAATTAGAATATTTTTTTTATCATCACGTAATAATTTTTATTATTTTATATTATTATATTAGCCGTGCATCGCATGGGTGAAAAGCTAGTTTTTTTCTATTTCTCAAATAATTTACGTCCAATTCTAACAATTACGAAGATGGTGAATCATTAACCATTTTAATGAATGTGGTGAATGATTAATCGCCTTTAAAAGTCCTAGGAGTCTTTCAGAATGTTGTGAACGATTCATCGCGTTTCGAAAAAAAAATCCTACACGGCGAATAGAGGGTTAGTTTGCCAAATATAAATCTAACAAGATTATTTTGCAAATTACAAGCATTTAGAGGGTTATTTTGTAAAAAAGTCCTACCACATCGGTGGTTTAGCGTTTTATCACTTTTGTAACTTGTGATTTAAATTATATCACTTTAGAACCATGTAGTTTCTTTTTTTCTTTTTGTTATCTCCTCCTTTAATTTTTTTGTTAAATAAATGAGAAAGTTAAAACTATGATGTACTAAACTAAAAAATTTCATAAATCACAGAATACTAAAGTGAATATTCAATAAACCACATAGGATATTTGAAGATTTTTTTTATATATATTTTTTAACAGAGAGTTGATAGAGGGAAAAACGAAAAGAAAAAAACGAAATTATATGCTACTAAAGTAATATATTTTAAACTATATGATACTAAAGTAAAAAAGCACTAAACCACAGAAGGATATTTGAAGTTTTTTCTAAAATTATTTAATGTCGGCCCGTGCCTTAATATGCGTGCAATTTTAGGACATAATGTAAAACTTATATGTGAATAACGATGAGTAATATATATGCATGGTGGTTAGGAGAAATTTTTTTTTTCTACTTTTAAAAATTTTTTAAAATTAAAAATATTAGAGTATTTTTAAAATTTTCACCTTTTTATGTGATAAAATTACAGTATCAACCACCACAAGAGAAGCAAGTGCTTGCGTGCTTCTCCAATAGTGAGTGATTGTCACATTATCAGCGTGCTCCTCCAATAGTGAGTGATTGTCACATTATCAAACTATGCCTTAGACTCCGTTAGGGATTGGAAGGAGATTGTGATATATGCGGTCAGAAAATATAATAAAAAATATTTTATTTATTTTTTTATATAATATCGCGTTTCATATATCGCAGTCAGATCATTATAATATATTTTTCATGATCCTACTAAAATATAGAGATATGCTTCTCGAACAATAATTGTCACATTATCAAGCTATGCCCTCCGTTAGGGATTGGAAGGAAATTGTGATATGTGCGGTTAGAGAATATGATAAAAAATATTTTATTTATTTTCGCATACAATATCACATTCTATATATCGCACTCGGATTATTATAATATATTTTTCATGATCTCACTAAATTATAGAGAAATATATCTCTATAAAAGTTCGTCTCAACTCTGTTTTATTTACTAGTATTAGATAGTCTCAATACCAAACGAATCCTCGCCAATTAAAATATTCTTAATATTTTTCAAAAGGCATAATATTTGTGGAATAATTTCTTGAACATGCTTTTTGTATACCATAATTTTATCAATATCTCTTCAAAATTAGGTAAGTTTGATGTATAATTTTTAGAATTTTATTTAATCTTTCAAACTTATCATCTAAAGTAATTTTTATCAATTTAATAATTTTCAATATATTAATTAAATAAAACTGAAAGGTCACACACTTAAAGCCTAGTTTGATAATGTGGTTACTAACGGTACTACTTTATTTATACTATGAAATACTCAAAAAAAAAAAAAAGCCTCACAATCATTTCCATCATAATACCAAACGTAGCCTCAATAATTAAAAATAATCATGCTAGAAGCTATAAAATGGAAAAATGTATCATAAGTAAAAAAAAATAGCATATATTAATATATTACCCAACAAAAAATTAATTGAAAATAAAATCATTGTTTTATTGAGTAAACTAGTGTTTAACTTACTTTTATTGCTGGTAGAGTAATTATATTTATTTTAAATTTGTATAATTAGGATGTACTTATATATGATATTTTAGATTTAGAAGAAGAAGAATCAAATATTTTAAAATTTTAGAGGGTGCATTTGAAAGTACCTAGTATTTTTTGACAATCAATATGGTATGATGTATAATATGCCCTTCCAAATAATTAAAATATAAAAAATTACACTCCTTAAGAGAAAAAATATATTTTTTTGGACAAAAGTTGCACTCTTTCGGCAAAAATTACATTATTTCTCATCTTCCTTCTCTTTCTTCTCCTTTCTCTTCGTTTTTGTCTGTTTCTTCTCCGCCCATCTTTTCTTCGCCCTCCATCTCTATCAGCAGATCCTCCACCCTCACCAAGGTCGCACTCTCCTGCCCTCCTCGCCTCCACCCTGCCAAGACCGTGTCACCCCGCCCTCCTCGCACACTCCCCACCCTCCTCACCTCCAACCCCACCGAGGCCGTACTGTGACCCTCTTTTTTTTTTTCTCTCCGACCTTCCTCCACCGCCGGAGAGGAAAAAAAAAAAAAGATGGTCAGAGAGAGATGGGCGGAGGATCTGCTGACAGAGGTGGAGGGCGAAGAAGAGATAGGCGGAGAAGAAACACATGAAAATGAAGATGAAGGAGAAGAAATTGGAAGAAAAGGAGAAATAATATAAGTTTTGTCTAAAAAGTGCAACTTTCGTTTAAAGAGTATAACTTTCGTTCAAAAAAGTATAAATTTTCTCCTAAAGAGTGTAAGTTTTCTCTAAAATAGTGCAACGTTTTTTTGAAACAGTGCAACGTTTCCTTAAAATAGTACAACTTCATCATCTTTTTCTTTTCTCTCTGATTTTTTATTTTTTTTGTAGAAAAAATATCTTTCTTTGTGTTTTATTCTTTATTCTTTTTATTTTTTATTTTCTGCATCTTCTTTTCTTGGCTCCGCTCTCACCCGTACTCTCTCCGAGTTCCCTTCTCTAGCACCGGCGTCAGCGGAGAAAAAGGATGCGGCACTATCCTCGTTACCATTATGGACAGTCGCAAAGACGATGGATTGTGGGTCGAAGAGAAAAAAAAAAGAACGAGAAAAAAAAAGGAGAGCAAGATGACGTGACATTGCCCTCTTTATTATTGTAAAGAACTGGAGAGGCGGTGGAGCATGGTAGTAGAGGAAAAAAAAAAAAAGAGTCGCGGCACAGCCTCAGCGGGATTAGAGGCAAGGAAGGTAGAGGAAGGGTGCGAAGGCGAGGGCAAGGGTGCATGGGACAGAGGCGAGGCGGGCCGCCTCCACCTCCGACGTCCTCTTCGGAGAGAGAGAGAGAGAGAGAGAGAGAGAGAGAGAGAGAGATAAGGGAATAAAGGTATTTTGGTTAGTTTTTTGAAAATTCGGCCCAAATCTGTAAAATTCAAGAAGACGGCTTATTTTTGCAAAAGCTCTACCAATAGATTTTTTATGCAAATTGGCCATATATAGCGAGAGGACTTTTTATTAAGGAAGAGGAGAGCGATAAAGCGAGAGAACGGAGAGGCGTTTATGAGAAAGATTTTGAGTGGCTTATTCTGAAATGGGCTAATACAAAACTCAAAACCAAATTAAGTTATACATAAATTGAACTATTTCCATTTCATAGTAAAATAAAATTCAAAATTTAATTCCTGTAAAATAAATAATAGTTACTGAATTAGTATGCTTCATTCTGATTCCATAATCTAGAACAGGCGAACCCAACAAACCCTTATCTTAAAGCATGATTTGATTTTAGAGGTCGAGGTGAGAGGTAGTGAGTCACTCTAGCTAGGCCCATCAACATTAGAAGTTCAAGCATCAATTTTTCCTATTCTAGGGAGATTATTGTAAAAAAAAAAAAAAAGAAGCAAAATTAGTAAGTCGCAAAATTCCTTTAAGATACGTGTGTGATCGATCGATCGATCGATCGATCAATATCGGCCGTTCATCAGAAGATGATGGTCACCATTCAGTTTCTACAATCATACTCTGATGGGGACTCTCCAACAGAAGAATCAAACTTATTTAGAAATGTGATTAGATGGTACAACAATATTAGCTGGCCTTACAATTAATTTAATTAAGAGGACCACCAAACAATAAGACTAGAATTAACCAGGTCAATTCATTACTAAAAATAAAAGGGTTAAATGTAGGGTAAATTTCGTCCATGTCCCTGTAAAGATATTAAATAGCAAATATATCCCTACGAAACTTCAGTTATCAGATTTATTTCATCAAAAATTTTATGATTTGCCTATATATTCCTCCAAAAAAATTTAATTTGTTTATATATGTTCCTACTATTTGATTCACCATTAGTTTTTGAATAGTGAGTACATAAAATTACTGTTTTACTCTTTCAAATTTGTTCCTGCAAAAAGCTATCTTTCTTTTCCTCTCTTTCCTCGCCTTCGCCGCCGCACGTGCGGTGTACCTCATTTTTATCGCGATCAAGGGTCTCGCCTTCGACGTTGCCTTCGCTGAATGTTTTGCCGTCACTATGGGTAAAGAGGAGAGGATGAGAAAGATGACGAAACTTAACATTAAAATACAAATGATATATATGAGAAGTAGAAGGTTATTTTACCACTTAACTAACTGTGGTTAGCTTTTTTAACTTATGGTTATCTAAATTTTATTAACAGAAGAATATATATTTGCAGACGGAACGACATTTCGAGGATAAATTTGATAACTTAAGTTTTGTACGGATATATATTATTATTTGGTACTTTTACAGAGAATCTTATGAAATTATCCCTTTATTAATGATGTGGTTCCATTGATTGTGGGTCATTTTACAAAGGGCCAAATTTTAAATATTTTCCTGTAAAGTTTTAAAATTTTATAGATGTTCCTTCAAAATTTAAAATATCATGTATATTCCTCGATCTAAATATATAAGTTTATCACAAACGGCTCTACTGTTAATTTTTGCCAGCTTATTCAGATTAAAAGAGAGTTAGTTACTAATTAAGTTAATAAAATTATGATTTAGCCCTAAACTATTCCATTAAGTTTTCATTTTTAATCTAGAAAATAGCTTTTCATTTTATAGCTTATAGTATGCTTTTTTTGATTCCTTATTGTCTGATCTATTACTTTTATTTGATTATTTTTTGCCTTAAAAAATTTGTTGAAATTACAAAAATTATTTTCCTGATGATAAGTTCACTAAAATTTTAGCTTATTGGGACCCAAAAAATAAGATTTTAGAAGTGATATGTTAAATTTGCACTAATTTTGATGAGTAAACACACTTGAGAATATTTCTAACCAGTGAAAATTCCGCACTAAGCTGCGAAAAACGACTGTTTATATATATATATCATAAACTAATAAAATATTATATAAATAAAAGATAAGTGAAAATTTTATTATTCTAAAATTTTGAAGGGTCATAGATGAAAAGAAGGGCCCTGAATTTTTTTTTTTTTTTTTTATGTTTTGAATGACAATCACCAGTTTTTTGGATTCTGTTACTAATAATGTTATTTAATTATAAGTAAGATTTTGCAAAAGTTAAATAAAGTTACAGAAATATTTTATAAAAGAAAATTTTCTTGTTTTTTTGGTTTAATTTTTTTTTTTAAAAATAAGTTTCAAAGTTGAATGGTGCACATAAAAATTGCATAGATTCATAGTTAGGGAGTGCCCATATATTTTGGCCTAATAAAACTGGTGATTGTGTTTAGGAGGAAAATATATATATATATATACTTCAGTTGAGAGCTGCTAAATGATGTTTTGTTGAAAAGCCTCCGATTCACTGCCATATATCAGTTTTGCATGTATCCAAAAATTATTAATTTTTTTCTTTATTTTTCTTTTGAATTGTATTCAATGAATTCTTTGATGGAGGGGTAACTAAGACGTGGCGACGGATCGGGGGCTCTTCAATGAGGTATTGCTAGGGAGCTCCCCGCTAAAGTTTTATCCTTACTAGCTCAGCACAAACGAACTGGGCCAGTTCATAATCGGCTTGAAATTAATCCAATCGGCATGCGTTCAGCTCAAAGTTAAAAATGATGGCGATAATTCAGCTCGTTTTCGTCTTGAAAGTACTTCGAGCGGAATCGAGATTATTTCGTAACGACCTGAATTGAAGTTTAATAAAATATTCTGTTAGAGCCATTAATCGAGATTATTACGTAACGACTTGAATTGAAGTTTAATAAAATATTCTGTTAGAGCCATTAATTAAATGACAATAACAAACAGTTTTCAGTCATACAGTTTAGTTTATTTTCACTTTGGCATTCTGTGGATCAAAACCTTTCATTTCGCCTTTATTGGCTTTTATTTTATCAAAACACTCTATATGAAATAAAATGGCAAATTACAAATTTTTAAGACAAATCACATGGCGGCAAAGTGAAAATGCGCTAAACCATATGGAGGTAAAATGTAATTTTTTGGAATGTAGATTAGTAAAGTCAAAATGAGCTATACCATAGGGGGCAAAGTGAAAATTTTGAACTATGGGGTGGCAAAGTGAAAATAAACTAAACCACATGCAGACAATTTGAAATTAATGCTAAAATAAATAAACAACTTCTTACTTCTGAAGCACGTTTTTTATTCTTAGACAAATATTAAAAAAAAAGAAAAAAGAAAAAAGAAAAAAGTGGGTACCTGCCCTTAAAAGAAGCCATTAATTTAATCACGTGAGTGTAAAGAACCATTTAATTAAAGGAGAATAAAACCATACATGTACTTAAAATAAGACAAAACTTTTTTCCTGTGCATTTCTTATTCTATTTATCTTTTACCTTCTTTGACTAAACAACCTACTTACCGTATTACTTTAAGGGTGCGTTTGGTTCGTGTTATCTTTTTAAAATTTCTAATAATTTAATAGAAATAAAAAAATATGACGGTATTTGGCTAAACGCACTAAGTAATCTAGTTGGTGATATTTAATTTACTTGGGAATTAGATTCATCCCAAAGTACTAATCTCATTCTCTTGAGGAAGGGTGGGTATCATCATATTAATAAATTGGGATAATCATAATATGTCTAATCTTTTTCTTTCTCCCTACCTGCCGGCTAGTTGGTATTATTTTTCTTTACACTCTAACCTCGTATCTCTCTCTAAACTTTTTTTTTTTCTCTTTAAACTTCAACTCTTTTTCTCTCTCTAAACTAAGCTCATCTCCCCCTCTTTTTCTAAAATCTCAACTCTCTCACTCCCTCTAATCTCGACTCTATTTCTCTTCCTATTTCTTTAATTATTCTCCACTTTCTAACCTATGTTCTCTCTCTCCCTTTTTCTAAAAAGATGTTGAAAGTTTTGGTGGCATTATCTAAAATTAATTTAAGAAATAAATAAATTAATTGTATATTTTTTGTAAACTTAAATAACATGACTAAATAATATAACTGTGCGAACCAAACACAGCAATGCCACATTCTTAGTAATAGGATGAATAGGAATAAGATTTTCGGATATCTTTTTATTGCTAGTAATCTTTTATAGTGCGAACCAAACGCACCCTAATAATTCCCATCCTTCCTAAGTCGAAACGTAGCGATTAGGATTGATATGAATATGGTAATCCAGCTACTGCTCTTAAACACGGCGAGTGAGTGCACCACTGTATTCAACTTAACACGGCCCTTCGCTATCCAACGTGACGCTCGTGTGGCAGAAAAAGAGTCATTTCTTTAAATATAAATTTACTGAAGCTATTTTAAAAACAAAATTAAGGGGGCTAAATGCATAAAAAAAAACCCCCACTTTTTCACCTATATCATCAGATAAAAAAGTTTAGAGCATGACCAAAGCCGAGCCGTGTCGGCCGGACCGGGTTTCGACCGGTGAAAAGGAAATAGGAATTTGAGAATTTTCACTTATTGCGGATAGCCGTGTAAACTTTCAAAATTTTATATTTTTTTCCTCTTAACTTTTGAAATTTTGTAATTGACTATCTATTTATATTTTAAGAATTTTAAGTGACCAATACTAGTCAAATGGTCAATAAATAATAAAGAACACAAACCGTCAAAAATCAGTGTTACGGTGTAGAAATTAATTTTTGACATTTAATTTTTTCAAGTTAAATATGACAATTACTGTGGATTTTATCCACAAAAGAGATATTTAGCACCAAAAATAGTTATCTATTTGACTAGCACACATTCTTTAATGTTTCTTGACCACAAGCTGAACAGGAGCGAACTGGGATCAACTCGTGTTCATCCATTTTATTAAACAAGCTGAACACGAGCTGGCTCGTTAAAATTTCGAGCTGAAAAATTTAGCTTGTTTTCAGCTCGTTTATTAACAACCGGAACACGAACTGAATTTTTCGGCTCGATACTCATTATAGCTCGTGTTCGGCTCGTTAATTAAATAAGCCGAACACCTCGAGCTTATTTCGAGCCGAATACGATCCGGCTCACGAGCAACGAGATGGATTGCCAGCCGTAGTTTAAACCGATGAAAAATGCCATGGCCGATCATTTCCTTCAAGTCAGTGTTGCCTTTTTTTATTTTACATCATTTATGAATATAAAAGGGGTTAAATTCAAAATTTTGAAAATTTGGGTGGTGAATATAAGAGTTTGAAAGTTTAGGTGGCTCAGGTCCGGCCTGGGCTTTTCGGCCCTATAATTTTAGACCTAGCTTTTCTGACCCGATATACCGGTCTTAGCCCGACCCGATAAGCTAGGCCCAATTAGCCCCATTTTTCGATGTACCAAGCCAAGTTCTCACTTCTGATTTTACTGCGACATGCCCTAGCCATCACACGGGGATGTCAACTGGTCGGATTCGGGGCAGGTTCTAAAAAATCCAAACCCGAAGGCAACTACCAAACCCGAACCTGAATTCACGAGATTTTATAAACCCATATCCAAACACGAGTCTGACGAAAAATCCGAAATCCGAATCCAAACCCAAGTCCGAAACAATTATTCTACGTACCACATTTCAAAGCATACTACATTAAATCCAAACCTTGAAAATACAAATTCTTCAGGTTCAGATCGGATACAGAAAATATCGAAAGCCATAACCAAATTCGTCCGGTCTTTATTTTTTATACCCGTATTCGAAACTATTTCCGTTTAGTATCAAGTAAATCTGTCCCGTTCGGATTTGGGTTCGGATAAAATTTTGAGTATTCGTATCCATTGACATCCCTACCCTCACAGTAAATATAGGTGTTTATTTCTGTATTATTTCCGTTTATGGGGTATTCCGAAATGGGGTATTCAAAACAATAACAATTTAGACTATTCGAACTTTCATAGAAAGCGAATTTCACGATTTTATGGCATCATTTATCTAGTGATTATTGCTCTAAACTAACCTCAAATTACTCATTGTCAATTTTGAAACCACTTGAATGATATGCAAATGATATTAAAAAGGTTTCAAAATTTGACTCATATTCAAAAGGTATAAATCAAATTAAATAGTATTGATCCTCGATTTTAATACTACATTGTTGAAAATGGCGCGAAAGTAGATGTCCTGATTTATTCTAGAACCATTCTAACTCTACTCCGAGTTATAAACAAGTTTATATTAGAAAATTTTTCTCACTTCCATTTTACTGCTAATTTATTTAGAGCAATACTTCAGTACTTCATTCTAATTTTAGCCGCTTATTTCTAATCAATAAAGGGTTAAGATTTATGTGTAAAAAAAGATGATTTGCTATTCCACAAGCATTATCTGTCACCGAGTACGTGAAATTATGAACTTTTTGGGGAAAAAAAAAGGGCCAATATTGAAAAGTTGAGGAATCAATTTTGAAAAGTTTTGCATACTATGCCATGGAGAGAATGAATTTTTAATTGGATTATCGATTTTGAAGGTTGATTTCTTTTAATAATAATTTGTGATGACATTGGGTCATAAGTTTTAGTGATTTATAATTTAAAGTTAATTTTCAAACAACAGAAACTTTAAATTTATTTTCTAACTATAATATAAATTAAATCTAGATTTAAAATTTAAGTTCGATTAATATTTTTGAACTTTAATGCTGTTTTTCAATGTTGATTAACAATTTGAACTTCCTTTAAAACATAGAACCTGTTATTTAAATAAATAATAAAAGTTGGGTTTATAAGTACAGTGTAACTTAAATTATAATTTAAAATAGACTAATATTTTTTTAACTTTCATGTTATTTTAATATTCTAAGTACAGTGTAACTTAAATTATAATTTAAAATAGACTAATATTTTTTTAACTTTCATGTTATTTTAATATTGAATTGATAATTTGAATTGAAATGTATTACTCATTTAAATATAATTTTTTTGAAATTTAAATTTAAATTTGAATTTTATATATACAATTATAAATATAAAGTTTAAACTTTAAGTTAAATTTTAAATTCTAAATTTTATAAAGATTTGTCATTTATCAAATTAGCCATTATCTAATTTGTTACGTAACAAAGTTAAATTAGGAAACAAAAATTTGTTGGATGTTATCAAATTTGATAATTGGTTTGTATATATTTTCCATATTGTCTTCACGATTGATCTTGATTGGTAACCTGTTGAGCAAAATTTAAATTGGCCGATCTATTGAAGCAATTCTCATTTTTATAAGATATTTTGCTTCGCGCTATAATACAATTAATGCACGTATTAATTTTTCTAGAATTTTTCTCATTAGCACTTAATCAATTTTTAAAAGTCATAGATAAAAAGCTCTATAGTAATCAATTGCTCGCTTTCCGATTTTGTTGAAGATTACATAGAATCTAATACTCATGATTGCAATGAATTTTAACCAAAATATAATTTTTCTATTAGGGGGTATTTGGTTCGTTCTCACTAGAACAGAATTAGGTTATAGGAATATATTTTTGAGACACTTTATGTAAGTGTTTGATTTATGCCAAAATTTTTAAAAAAAAATTTACTAAAGCCTAAATATAAAGTCCAATCCAATCAAAAATAAAAAAGTCCTCTACTCAACCAACCCCTCCCAGCCCACTGGCTTAAAGAATAAAAAAAAAAAAAAAAGAAAAAATTGATCACCATCTTCCATTCTCCTCCTTCGCCGCCGTAGTCGACAAAGTAGAGTTTCGACAGTTGGAGTTCGGTCGCGAGGATCTTGCAAGGACCGTAGAAGACTACGATCATCACGTGTCCCTCCGCCACAGATCGCTGGAAGAGTGGGTGACATCGAGGCGGCCCCACATGTAGCGACCCCACATATAGCAACCCTTTTAAAAAATATCGATAATTTAGCTAGCAGTATTTTTTTTACCTGTATCGATATTAAAAAGTGTCGCTATATGCCGTTTTTCTTATAGTCAGAATGTCGCTGAAAACTGTATTTCGAAATGAAAATAGAAAAGAAAAATCTTCTCTGGGAACCTTTTTTTTATAATTTCTATTTTCCTAATAAAAAGTTTGAAAACGAAAAGAAAACATTTCAAAGGTCAAACAAATAAAAAAAAAACTTTTTTCAGCTAGAAAATTATTTTTTTGAAATTTGTCTAAAAACCATGCACCTCCACTAAACAACTCAAGCTTTTGCATCTAAAATATTTAAAGGAAAAGGACTTTTGGTTAAGATAAACTTGTTCAATAAGAATGCGTGATTCATAAATAATAATAATAAAAAGATTCATTATTTAATTCTTAATTGACTAATTTTATATTCTCTTAGAATCAACAAAGGAAAGTTTTAGTACATAAGAGGACACTAAATACATAAACAAATAAAAATCATGCTAGTCAAATAAAGAAATAAAAGAGTATATTTTGTAATAATAAAGAAACGGAAGGTCACATCGCAAAGAAAATTATTTATCGGTGATGACAAACAGTCATGTATTTCCTGCAGTCTCATTGGTAGAAAATTCTTGCACACTATTTGAAAAGTCGAATTGATTTGCATCTCTTGATTTTACTTTACAATTGACCGCCAGACCATCATTTAAGACTATTTTGTGTTTTTGATCCTGCAAGTTGCAATCAATGTCTTATGTTATAACTCTACTATCATATTAGTCGATTCAGCTAACCCGTATTGTAGAAACGACACGATTTAATGGCGTTAAGAACATGGCGCATTATGATGCGAGCGACAAGCGCCGCCAAACAGAGAGAGTTTGGTTGTGTTTGGATTGATGAAATAGTGGTTCGAACATAAATCAAATTTACTAAAAATAGAAATTGTAATACCCTAGCCTTCTATGTTTAATTTTATTGATTTTGAGCTCCTGTCTCTTGTTGTGGAATATGGGTTCAAGGTTTCGAATATAAACAGAAAATTTGCGTTTTAGAAACTTTACATATATATGGCTCAATTAATC
This sequence comes from Ananas comosus, assembly GCF_001540865.1. Classification (NCBI taxonomy): domain Eukaryota; kingdom Viridiplantae; phylum Streptophyta; class Magnoliopsida; order Poales; family Bromeliaceae; genus Ananas; species Ananas comosus. The sequence continues at coordinate 6,169,274 of NC_033642.1, read as the reverse complement.
ATACTCAAATCCAAATTTTATTATAAATAAAAGTCAATCTAGTAGAGATAAAACTACTTGATATAATATATTTTATCTATTTTTTAATTATTTAAATTAAATAGATTTCTAATCAAATTTTGATAGGAAGATCGATCTAAGCTCTATATAAAGAGGTATTGATCCAGCCACCTTCTCACAAGCATTCTGATAAAAAATTATCATCTGTTCCTCACCATGCGAGAGAGTCAATAAGACAACAAGAGAAATCAAATTATCCAAGTTCCGTTAGTGATGTTAATATTGCAACTGGACTTCACGCTTTCGTAGATTGATTAAAAATTTCTTCTTTATGATGCTCTGTGAGTTATATCTTATTCTATTTTTGATCCCCGAGATTTGTATATATTTAATTTTATTATTTTTACATGCCAATATAAATCTATCAATTGGTATCATAACAAGATTATTATTAATCAGTAAGCTCTTATTGTATGCATAGTTTAAATTGGGTCGGATTATAACTAATAGACCAAAAGAAAATAAAATAAAAAAAAAAAGTGCACTGTTTATCTTCCTGGATGCTTGGACGCCAACCCAAAGCATGGCTGACGCCGGTCCGAATCTCGATTGCCCGAGATTGCGAGGGCCTGTTAAGCGCGTTCATCGGGCACTACTTAGCGCGATTGTAACGACCCAACCCATTAGCAATAATAACTCGTTGGATTCAAATCACATGTTCAAATTGTTTAAGCCCAGCTATTATTACTTTGGTGGCCCATTGGGATGTCATAGACTCTCCCATTTAGGCTCTGACGTCCTTGTCAGTCCTAAACACACAGTCCAAGATTATCAGACGATGTGAGACTTATCTCGTTAGTCTTTGTCATTCCGACACTGACTTAGCTTATCAATCACTGACCCTGACTTAGTCTGTCATTCCGACCTTAACTCAGTTAAGACTCATCTCACACTTTCAGCTGGTGAACTGGTTTTGATATCAAATATAACGATTCAATCTACTAGCAATTATAATTCGTTTGACCCAAATCACCAGCCTAAAATGCTTAAGTCCAATTATTATTATTAAGGTGGCCCATTGGGATGTTACAGCAATTGTGTGACAAATGTAAATGAGATGGGCTGGATACAAGAAAGTCTACTATGTAACACTTATATCACATCATCTATATCCAGCCAATCATAACTCAGGGATCAAGGGTTTATGAAAAGTCTAGGAAGAAGATGAACAGTCGCTTAATAGAAATTGGGTTTATTTTGCTTTTTGTTTTAGTGAGACAAATGTGAGTGCATCGGTCCTACTAAGTACAAAGAAAGCATTTTTGGTACATTTTGGTTCCATTTTGTGGAATAAAACTATAGGGACCAATTTGCAAATTACGGATTATAGCAGCTCTCTTAATAATCTGCAAATTGGCATTTTTATTGCTGTTAGTAATTAAAATTCGACCGATAAAGAAGATTTCTCTTTATGAAGTGATGTGAGCATAAAAAAATTTGTTCATATGAATTTTGATTTTGTATACAATATAGACTTGTTATAAAGTTAATTTTTAAATACCTTGTGTTTATAGTCACATAAGGATGCATAAAGTTTACATTATGATTGTGATATTATGCCTTAAATTATTGTATTTATACTTTTGTATATTATAGTGTGTTATTTTGATCAGACATAATACGAAAATTAAATAATCATAATTATTGTTAGATTATTTGAGGCTCGACGCTAGCTGAATGAATTTAATAATTTCGATTGGTTAGATACAAACCAAAGCGGCACTAATTAAGAAAAATAATGGCTTAATTTACTTTAAATTAGTGGTTTTGGTAATTTTCTTGTTAATTATAAAAAAGTAAGTTAGATTAATTTATTATTTCAACTGTTCAAGCGTAAACCAAAGTGGTTCTGACCAGAAAAAAAAAAAAAATCAATTAATTGTTTTAAAGAAGCATATGCAAAAATTGCACCATAATATTATGTTTAGTTTGCTCCTAAAGGAGGTCTAAATATGAAGATGTATATAGGTTGTGTAGGATGATAGTTTTTCTTATAGCCCATTTGGAGAAATTTGCTTGATTAAAGCTGATAATTTCTACACATAAAAAACTTGAGGAGCACGTCTCCTGTGCTTTCAAAAGCACATAGGCCTCCGTGCTTTTAAGTTATTTTCGATGATGGGACATCTGATTCGAAATCGGCTGCGTTAAATATAATCTATATTATTAGAACTATTTAGAAACCAAATTTCATAAATTTTCGACATCATTTACCAAGTGATCAAAGGATCTAAAAAATAACTATTTTGACGGCCAATATGACACGTTTGTATGTTCAATGGTGTAGAAGAGTCCAAATTATATGAAACTGTAATAAAAAATTTTACTTAACATCAAAAGCAAGAAAAATACTTTCGATTTTAAATTTGAGTCTTTTATTATTATTTTTTATGAGATTTTTACTTTCAGTCGTTCATTTTGATTTGTTTGCTGGGTCTAGTTTCCAATCATTTTTTATGAGACTACTTGGTCACTAAGCAAACAAATCAAAAAATTATGAAATTTGGTTTCTAAGTAGTTCTAATAGCGTAGATCATGTCTAATTGAGTCGATCGTCGAATCGAATATCCTATCATCGAAAACAGCTTATAAGAACGTAGGCCTCCATGCTTTCGAAAGCGCATGAGTCTACCTCAAACTTGAGATTGCTATGAACTGTAGAAAGTTTAAATTAACTTTTGAGATTGCATATTTACTGACTATCCCTAGAGCAAGTGGCATAGGGCTTGGTGGTTGGTACCCGAGGTCATAAAGTTCGAATCCAAATTAATTCACATTTTTAGTTAAGTTTATTTCTAAATGAAATCGACGAAGCGGGTAGCGCGCTACCTATCTTTCAAAAAAAAAATTGCATATTTATGATTGTAACTCTGCTCTCAAAGAAGGGGTTATGATGTCATATAATATTTATACATAAGGAAAGAGAAATACATATACTTATAATTCTATTCACAAAGGAGATGTTGTAATATCATATAAAGTATATTTTCTAATTTTTGTATGGTAAAACTTAAATGTGCTACTTTATTGATAAAACAAGTATTTTATTTTATATTTCAATGATAACTTCATCCTTTTTTCCTATTGGTTTTTTGTTCCTATGGTTAGTAGTTTTAATTACTCGAAATGGAAAGAACGAATCATACTTACATTAGAGTGTATATGTCACGCCCCGCGACCGCTAATTTGGTCGACAGAATCATGTACATACGAGTTGCCCAGAAAAAACTTAAACAACATACATGATCATTGCGAGATATAAAGCAAGTAATACCACAATACCACAAGTAGACAAGAGAGAATTCTATCTATTATATTTGACATTCAACACTTACACAATTGATTACATTTCCATCTTCCAAAATGTAAACATAAGTTTTTACAAGTTCATCTCATCATAACATAAGTGTAAATCCAACTTTCCAAAAGCATCTCACCACCTATACATCATCTAACAGTCATGTAAATAGGGTGGTTCTAATGCAAAAGGAATGCCACTAACTGCTAGGGCGCTATGCCCTTACCGCTGTCCTCACCCGGTCCGCTCGAACTCGGCACTGCAACAAAGTGGGATGAGAACTATTCTCCATAGTTCCCAGTGGGTTCGGCCGCCGATTCTGCCGATCTTCCCACTAAGTCTAAGCAGGCATAAACAGATAGATAAATAGATAAATATGAAATCAACTGCTATACAATAATATCTGCAACATGCTACCATGCCTCTATCAACTGAAATAAATGCATAAACTATATAGTAATGAAGTCAGCTATCATGCTACTATGTTCAACAAGTAATGTCATTCATGTGTTCACCCAATCACTTGACTAACCCGAAGGTTTGCCCTTGACTCACCATGTCATCTCATAGGTAAGGAGACCCTCCTTGCTCGCAAACACGACACCGTCTGCTGGACAAGTACATTAGTCCATCACGTGAAGACTCCGGAGCTCATTGCTTGTGTGGAGCGACCACCCCAAGCAAAAACAGACTCTGTGAGTATAATCCAATCCTCGTCAACTGAGGATACCCTGTCAACTAGGGCTAATAGCAACTCGAGAACTCAACTATCCCATTATCCATGTCAAGTGTCTCAATCACACTAAGTTCTCATGCAATATATCATAGCTAGGGAATTCACCTATCCCTAAATTCACTATGTCATAAGTGTTTTTTCTATACTAAGTTTTCATGCCACTCATCATGTCACCAATATTGTTTACATGCCACTCGTTATGTCACTACATAACATCAAGTTCATCTCTTTTTTCGGCACTATAGGATTTCCAATGTCAAGACCCAATCCTTACATATCCACTATATCATGTGTCCATCTCACAATATGATATCACTAGGAAAGTGCATAAGGAATAGGAATATAACAACTACGATCCTACAATACATGCAACATAAGAGATGCAAGGCCAATAATGCAATCTTAGACATAGAAGGCAGCTCAACTGCTTCGGGTGGCACCCCCCACCTTTTAGTGATGTCACCACTCTAGAAACCCGATTTCGCGATTTTTGGACGTCGCCTGGCCCTCCAAGCGAAAACGAAGCTCAAACGGTCCTTTTTCCCAATATCTTCGCGTAGCCTCGTCGAATTGCCAAACCGAGGCCACCTACGCATCAGAAAACCTAGCAATTAGGTTTACATAGGGTTAATTTAGATCAAATCCTCTTATATAATAAAACCCCCTTTTCGAGCCCTAACATACTACTATAGCAAGAAACCCAATACCACTTCTTGATTCAAACAAATAGCATGTTACTATTACCTAGGGAGTCCTCTAAACCCATTTCTAGAGCATTCAAAAATAACCCTAGAAATCCACCATGAGAGCTCAAAGAGCTTACCTCAACAAGTTTTTCCCCTCCATGCAAAGGAAGAAGATGATGATGGTGTTCTTCCCTCAAGCTCCAATCTCCACCTCCTTCTCCTCTTGATCCACCCTAGAGAGAGAGAGCTTCTTAGAGAGAGAGAGGGAGAGCTTTAGGGCTACAAGTGAGAGAGAGTGAAGAGGAAGAACTCATACAACCTCTCTTTTAACTCTACTCATGCATAATTGTTGAAAACCTCTCAAACAATGCAATTAGTGCACAGCCCGAACTGGACAGTTTTTGGCTACGGGGTCCGGACCCTGTAGCTAGGGTCCGGACCCCGAGAGTGTATAAATTTTGCAAATTGCAGAATTTCAACATCTTGCTCTTCAAGGTCCTCTGCACCCTATAGAAGTTATTTTCGACGCATTCGGCCTTTCCGAAGTGTCCCGAACTAACCGTCGATCAATTTTGATTGAAGTTCGGTTTTACGTATTGAGGATTCACTTCCTTACGGTATATAGATCTCAATTTTGCTCTAGGGGAGAAAATCCTAGTGCTCTTACAAATCAAAGTACACTAGATGTGAGATCCCAGGTGTTCAGCTGTGAAGGCTTGTCGACAGCTCTGGAGAGTGTCGGGACAAGTCCGAGTCGCGTTGGCGTCAAATAGACGCAAAATGAACTCCGTGCGACGCGAGGGCAGCTTATAGCGAAGAAATATGCAAAACAGCAGATTTCTTTGCTTGCTGTACCGGTACAACCAGCACGCTGTACCGGTACAACCAGCGCGCACTGGTTTAGCTGCTCTCGGGTTGGCTCTTGTACCGGTACAGGAGCCCGTGTACCGGTACAAGGGGGTAGGTAGAGGGCTAAATGAGTAATTTTATCCCTCGTTTGTATCACCCCACCCCACCTACTGTTATTTACATGCGTAGAGAGCTGAGAGAGGAGAGTTTTACTTGTTCTTCTTCCTCTCTCTCTCTCTAGCATCGGCCGAGCAAGAAGGAGACTGTTGTAGTTCGAATTCGTCGCCGACGTCGTGTCGCGGAGCCGTTCGGGGATACGGTTGTTGCCGGAGCTTTGCGAGGAGGCCGGGCGAGGGTGCGTCTTTCCTGTTCTTGACGTCGCGCCGGTGCTAGTCGCTGTCGAGGTGAGCGTTCCGTTGCATTGGCTTCAAGTGCTTCAAGTATCAACAAGTTGAGCTTAAGTGCTGTTTTACTATTTTCGCCGTCGACCGTTGGTATTTCAGCTCGTACTCGGCGTAGGAGCATCGGTTTTTGACAGGACTTGGTTCGTTGGATTCGGGACTTCGAGAGGAATCCACGAAGCCCTTACTTGCTAGATTTGGTGAAGGTTAGCCTTGTCGAATCCTTGTTGTACCTTGCTACTATGATTCCTGGACTAAAACGGTGAATGTTGTTGTGTAGAGCTCGAGCTTAGACGATTTCTGGACTCGGAGCAGTGTGATTGACCCAGCAGGTGGTGTCGCAGCTGGGAGGGTGTTTCGCTGCCAGGGATTAGCGTGCGAGGTGGGTTTATCATCGGTTTTGCTCCTAAGTTATGTATGGTGAACATGTATAGCTTCAACTTCGGAATATCATGTTATAGCTCAAATTCATCGATTAGTTTATTGTGTGAAATCTGAATTTGGAGCATGAATAGTAGTTAGTTGAATATACATGTTGGACTTGGAACTTGACTTAAGAGAAAACTAGCGATTTGGACCTGTCACCTGTCCATACTACCTGATTTAGCTCTAGGAGCCGTTATAAATTGTACTGTCGCAGTGTCCTCGAGACAAGTACTCCAGGTAGTTTAGAATACTTTTACGCTCGTGCTGGTACGCCGAGTGGATTTTTACAGGGTCGTTTGGGCTGTTTCAGACTTATGGGCGCCGTTGGGGTTGACGGTGGGCCCGGTTCGTCGTTTTGGCGTCAGATTGTGCCGAGGGCACGTTACTTGTTGGTTGTTAGACCAGTTAGAGTCGGTTACTTGACTTTGGCTTTTCAGAGCCTGTTTGAGCTCGACAGAGATACGCTGCATACTCGGTTGGGTAGCGCCCACGAGTGCCACTCCGGAGACGGCTTGTGCTTTTGCGTTGGTGTCGCTCATGCCAGTTGGACTTGCTCTCCACGGACCAGTTAGTGTGGAGGTAGCTGGATAGTCGCAACGGGGCAGGGACGGGTGTATTCACAGTCCCAGGGACGGGTATGTTTACAGTCCCGATTGGATTGGGTCAGATTTGACATTTCCTACAGTTGGTTAGTGTAGAGCATGATAGTGTAGTGATTGATAGCGGTAGAGTTTACTTCCTGCTTTTCCTACTATCCTGGCTCCCCTCTGTAGACTTAGTGGGTGGACCGATGTTGTTTGGGCGGCACCCACTGAGGACTACTTGCTTTTACAGTAGTTCTCACGCCCAGTTGTTACCCCCGTTTTGCAGAGCCACAGGTTCTGGCTGCTGCGCCTTCCATGGATCAGGATCGAGGCAAGAGCGTCGCGAGTTAGAGCCCTACCCGTCGTGCTGAGCTAGAGGTGCCCCTACTGCAGGTAGATGTTTTGTTTCGAGTTTATGTACATAGTAGACTTAACTCGCGAGTGCAAGTAGCTCTGTATTTTGGTTTTAGACTATGTATATGAAACTCAGTTGGTTTAGCTTCTGTTTTCTCTAGCAGCTCTCTACTACTGTTAGTAGTAGTGTTGGATTTACAGGTACAGCTGTCGCTTCGTATAAAGGGAAAATTCCTTTGTATACGGCAGATTTGTCGGCGTGCCCGGAGAACGAGACATCCGGGGCGTGACACTAGAGTAAACAACGTTTCAAAGAAAGTGGGAATGCTCTAATCGGCTTAGATTAATGTTGATGAAGGAGCGTGTTAGTAAAAATATTCAGAATTCAATTCCAGAATGTAAGACAATTTGCAATTTTTTGAATATAGTAGAGCAACAATTTGTAAGCTTCAGTAAAGCTTTGGTGAGCACCCCGATAAACAAGCTACTTTCATGAAGTACTCCGAAAAAGGCAAGATTCTTAAGTATATTATGAAAATTTGAAATATGGCAGTGGAGCTCTATGCACTTAAAGTAATCATCTCTGATTCATTCTTAGCGTACTTTATTTTGAACTCTTTACTATCTGAATAGAAACCATTTTAGATCTCTTATAATATACATGTCACGCCCCGGGGTCCCTTTGAGTTTAAAAGATAGCGGAAAAGCGTCTAAATTTTTTTTTTTTTTTTTGAAATCCTGACCCCAGANTGAGAACATCTAACCTTCTTGTTCATGGCTATATGATTATTTCCGAATACTTATCTCTTGATGATTAGAATGAAAACTATTTAAATCTGATTTGCTTTGATCTAATTTTTATCGTTTGAATTGAACTATTTAATTTTATATCACGTATTCTCCATATGATTTAATTGCGTAAATTTTGTATATTCTATATACTTATTGGACTGCTTTTTACCTCTTTGACTATAAACGTCGCACCTAAGAGATGTCGACTGTTCGATTTTAGTTTTGATTTTTATAAACCCGATCTCGATTGTCGATTGTCAAATTTTATTCCTACGGATTTTGAGAAATCCTCTTTTCAAATCCGATGTCACGCCTTGGGGTCCCCTTTTTGTTTGAAACTCAGCGGATTAGCGTTTGAAATTTTTTTTTTTTTTTGAAATCCTGACCCCAGAGTATGCCAGACCCGCCACAAATACAGAGATTCCACTGTTCACACGGACAGAGTCTCCCCTGTATTTGCACGGCGTCGCACAAGTACAACAGTACAAACAGGATACACCCACAACTATATGAATATAGAAATTACCATACATTCATACATTCACCATTCACATCACAGATATGCATTCAATGTCTAAATATAAATCCATAGAAAATCTTTTGAAAACTGTTCCCTACACAGGAACCTTTATTCTTTAAAAATGCTACCACGAGGGGTAGAAAACTTTTTATTTTACAAAATCCAGAAATCCACATTTTCGAATGTAAATGAACACTGAACCACATAAACCAACTAGACCATTCATCAGCCAAAATAAGAAGGGTAAGAAAGTAAACCGAATTAACCTGGGTCGAAAGCTCTATCGACCGCTACAAACGTACCTCACGTCTCGTCCCAAAACCCAATGCCTGCAATACCTGAAAAACAGTGGGGGAGGTGAGAACATGTAAACATGTCTCCCCTCCCAGTGGGTACCGCAAGCCGAAGAAGGCGAGGAGTACTCACCGGATCAGGAAGAGATAACCAACAGTATGGGTTAGTAAAATACAGTAGCAACGATAATGAACGAACGAGATATATATATATATATATATATATAAAGCACAACTACCGCTATTGTAATGTACAACTGCAAGCATACAAGGATATCAAAACTATAGTAGCAAGACAACTGTAAAGAAAGAACTAGATGTACATATGCAACAACCGCTACTATAGCTATATGCGTCAACCGGACGAGAAGTCCCAAAAGTACCCAATCTAAACCTCCGTGTCGGTCTAAGGACCTCAGGCAAAAGCCACTATCTGCTCATACCTGGCATGTAACCCTAGCACAAAGAGAACACCGTTGGGCTCACGGGTCGGATGTACGACCACTTTTCCGGAAAAGAACACCCTCCTGCGGGGGATCAACCCGCTGGTGTACGTGAAATGCACTCGAGCTGTGGCGATCAATGCGGATATGATCAATAGCCAACCGTCGGCAATCAGCCGACAATCACTGCCCCTCTGGGCATACCGACCGTGTAGGTCATCAAGTAACAACGTGAACCGACCGAGATAGGTCAATGTACGGAAAGTAACGAACGACCAAACAGGTCACCGATGCAAATAGGAGAACCGACCAACCAGGTCACAAGTATAGTATATACGAATGCCATCTACTCTACCCCTATACAGGATACTACACATAGAACAACCAGGCAGAGTAAATGAAGATAATATGTAGATACTGCTCGATGTCAACTAAAAGTACGAACGCAAGAACCGACCGATGGTCACAGGAGTGTATTCGACATAGTCCAGAACTACCGTCAGCACCAGCCGACAATCCTACCCCTCAGGGTACACCGACCTCAAAGGTCATCGAACAACAGAAGTCAAGAAACAGACCAACCCAATACATAATGCAACGACCGACTAACCAGGTCAACAGATATAAGATAAAAGCACCGATCAACTAGGTCACCGAAACGAAGTACGAGAACCGACCAATTAGGTCACCGGAACAAAGTACGAGAACCGACCAATCAGGTCACCGATATCACATATGGATAAACTACTCTACTCCTACACATGATACTAAGCATAGAACATATGAATAGGGCATAATAGAAACAACGGGGATGCAAGCTCAATATATAATACGAAAATAGCGCAGAAGAACAGGGATAGAAGAATATCACCGAGCGTGCACCACTGTACCGACTTCGGATCGAAGTACCCACCTGTCACTGTCGCGTCGGAACACTGGGTACGCACAAGTCGACCGGACCTAAGAAGATCCACCAAGTCAGTATCCAATCCACTAACCCAAAGCACGAGACTCACAAACCCCCACAAAGGATCCCCGTAATCGATTTCCCAAAACCGATTACCGTAACTCACCGGAAGTCCCGAAAACCACACCGGGACGCCGTCGGGACCCACTAAGTGTCCCGAACTCACCGACTCGTACCACGGGTCACCCGCTGCCCCAAAACATTCCAATTTGGATGCCTTGGCAGCGAACACAAGGTCACACAACAATACGATCATCGCCGGATAATCGTACAAATCCGGGTTCCCTGAAGTGTCTATTTCGACACCGGAACCCTCCGTCGCTCACCTATCATCATCGAACCCACAAAATGACGATGGTGACCAGCCAACAAGGCTCAGCGACAAAACACGAAGCAACCAAACACCGTCGGAAAGGATCCGAACCGAAACCGCGTTCTTTCGGCGAATTTCGCCGAAAAACGCACCGAAATCGACCTACCGATTTCCGCGAAAGCTAACGGACCATGGACAATTAGTCCAGCGGTCAATACAAACTCATACACGCTGCCCACAGTAGCCACACAAAGCACAATTGCATAAAAGACCCTCTAATTACATAAAATCTCATCATTTTATGTAATTTGAGCGATCAAGCGGCTCGTTCACGGAAACCAAGGACTTTCAAAGTCCGCAGAGACACGTACTGACAGGTCTCGACGTACCGGAGTCCGTGCTCACGATCCGGAGCACAGCGGCTCACTGTGGGAAGCGCGGGAGCAACCCGAAGGTTCAGCGAATAGCGCGCAGTCAGGGAAGATCGCGCTGCACAGAACTAACTGGACACTTCTGATCCAAAGTGAAGTGAGCACTGTGATCAGCACTGACCAACGATCACCGTGCTCACCTCCGGAGGCATCAGGACAGCCTCGAATCGCCGGATAAACAAGCACAATCCCGAAACAGCAGCCAAAAAGGCTGAAACGGAGCGACATCGCCGAAACAGCGGAACGGAGTCTCCCCGACAGAAACTAAGGTGAGCACGATGATCAGCAACTTGCCAGGATCATCGTGCTCCCTTCCGTACAGATCGGGGAGGCTCAGGAAGCTCGGAACACAAATCCATCCACAATAGCCCTATTTCGGGCTTGGCCGGAGCAACCTTGCTCCGGCCGGCCTCCGGCGGCACGGCGGCGCGCACGGCGACCAGGGACGGGTGCGGGGGAGGTGAGGAGTACCGTGCTCACCTCAGGTGGCGGCTGGAAGCGGCGGCGGCGGCGGCGGAGCAAACCGAGCCCGCACGAGATCGGCTCGGGTTCCAGGAGTTGCTGCGGCCACGGCGGCGGCCGGGGAGCTCCGGGACGGCGGAGGCGGGCTGCAGGAGGTCGGGGGAGTTACCACGGGGTGGCCCAAGGTGGCGGCGGCGCTGGGAAGAGGCCGCACGCGGCTTCGGCTCGGTTGGGAGGGCTGCAGCGGCTCGCCGCGCTGCAGGCGGCGCTCGGGGCGGCTCGGGCAGAGGCGGCCGACTGCCAGAGGTGCGGGAGGTGCCACAGGGGCGGCCCAGGGCGGCGGCGACGCGAGGGTGGAGTCGCACGCTCGCCTCGGCCCGAGCGGGTCTGCGGCTGCGGGCTGGCCGAGGCGGCGGCGCCTGCGCGCCGGGCGGCGGCGACCGGCGGGAAGGGGCGCCCGGCACGGGGACGTCGGCGGGAGAGATATCAGGCGGCGGCGGCGCGCTGGCGGCTGCGGCAGCCCGGCTCGGCCAGGCTCGGCCCTGGCTGCTGCAGGCGGCTGGAGCGGCTGCGGCGGCGCAGGCGACGGCGACGGTCGGCGGGGAAAGTCGCCGGAGCACGGGGTGACTCCGGGGGAGGGTCCGAAGGTGCGGCGGTCTCGGTCTCCTCACAACCGGAGAGGAGAGGGAGAGAGAAAGAGAGGGAGGGAGAGAGAGTAGAGGCTGCGGCGGCGGTTGGCCCCGGGGCTCAGTCGGCGCGGCCTGGGCGTGCAGCAGGTGCAGGAAAGGAGAGGAGGCGGCTGGGCTAGGGCAAGGCTAGGGTTAGGGTTTCTAGTAGCAAACCTAAGAGCAACTATAATACCGAGGCGCAACTTGCAAAAAGATCCACCAACATCGGAATTTCAATCCGAGCCCTTCACCGAACGACTAAAACGGCATGAACGCCCTCCACGTGCGATCTCACGCAAAACGGTACATAAAATGTCGGCGACTTTGCGCGAAGATCCATTTTGCCACTACGACCTCTCCTCGATCAACGCGCGATCTCTGCAGATCCGTCCGTCAGATTTGCGAACGGATTGCACCGGTGCGGATCAGCACCACGGAGACAACAAAGCTACGATTTCGTTTCGTCTTGATTGACCAACGGATTCACGACAAAAATCCAACCTTCCTTTCAAGAGAAGAAAACACAACCGTCTTGAGTGGCTGCAGGCGGCTCGCGCGGCCCTGAGCCGGCTGCTCGCTAGCCCGGCGGCTCGAGGCAGTAGGGCGGCGCTTGACTGTGCCCCAGATGGTCGGGGAGGTGCCACAGGGGCGGCCCAGGGCGGCGGCGACGCATGAGGTGGACAAAGTCGCCACGCTCGCTCGGCCGAGCGGCGTCTGGCGAGCGGACTGCGGGCTGGACGAGGCGTGCTGGCGGCTGCGCGCCGGGGCGGCGGCGACCGGCGACTGCGGAACACCCGGCACGGCTGGTGTGGGCGTCGCTGGTCAGTGGGCAGGATATCAGCGGTCGGCTGGCGCGCCGCGGGGCTGCCGGGCGCCCTCTGGCAGGGTCGGCTGCGTCGCGCCTGCAGCGCGGTGGACGCGTTGCGGCCTGCGCTGAGGTAGGCGACGGTTGACGTCGGCGGGAAAGTCGCCGGAGACGGCTAGAGTGACTCGGGAGGCGATCCGAAGGTGGCGGCGTCTCGGGTTCCTCACAACCGAGGAGAGAACAAGGAAAAGGGACAGAGAGAAAGAGAGGCGGCGGGGGAGAGGAGTTAGAGGCTGCGAGCGGCGGATTGACGCCGGCGGGGCTCAGTCTGCGGCGCTGGCGCTTGGGGGCGCGCATGCAGCAGGCTGCAGGGAAAGGAGAGGGAGGCCGTCGTGGCTAGGGCAAGGCTAGGGTTATGGTTCTCTAGTAGCAAACCTAACAGCAACTATAAATTCTACCGGAGCGCGCAACTTGCAAATGCAGTATCACCAAGATGCATCGGAATTCAATCCGAGTGCTTCCCACCGAACGACTAAACGCGTGGTAGCATGCGATATACGCGCCCCTCCACGTCGATCTCACGCAAAACGGCGTACATAAAATGTTGCGACTTCGCGAAAATACATTTTTGTGCCACTACGACCTCTCTCGATCAACGCAGATCTCTGCAGATCCGCTCCGTCAGATTTAGCGAACGATTGCACCGGTGCGATCAGCCACCACGGGAGACATAACAAGCCTACGATTTCGTTTTTCGTCTTGATGTGACACGGAGTTCACGACAAAATCCAACCTTCCTTCAAGAGAAGAAAACACACCGAAATAGCATATTAAGAAGTGGATTTTTGGATCCGAAAACCGGCGGTCAACCAAAATCCTGTCAGGTCATTAGTTCCAGAACAGACTGAGCCGGTCGCAAAGAGCTATTGGACTGCTCAATGAAACAGAGTCCGGTACGACGCCCAGAAGCCAGCTTCTCACCGCGGCTTTCTCCGGGAAAATCGATGTTACGATCACTTAAGTGGAAACTTGGAGATCGCGAGTTAGAATTTCCGTGTTTAAGCTCGATTTCGCCCGTAAACTGACGAGCTGTTTTGTAAGATTAAAATTACACACCAAAAACATCATCAATTGAGAGTTTAGCTATAATGCAAAAAATCTCGAGTCCTTACCAATACATAAGGATAAAAAGTTATTCAATAAATTATTGACTTTGTAGTGGCGGCAAGAGCGAAATAAATGGGTAATCTAAGAAAATAACAAAATACAATTAATTTTGCTTTATTCAAAAGGATAATAAAGCGCACTAGCGTGTGCTTGGTTGTCCCTGCGGGATAGGGAGGAATAAGACTTATTCCTTGTTTGTACCCAAATAAAAAAAAACGAAGGGAACAACAGTTCAACCTTAACGGGTTATCCTGGATAACCCGTCCGTGAGCTTGTTCCACATTAACCCCTAGACGAGAGAGAGAGAGATTGGAGAGAGAGAGAGAGAGAGAGGGAGGTTTGTTTTAAATTAGAATTTAAATTTTCAAATTTATAATTTGTAATCTCAAATTAAAATTTATAATTTTAAATTATAAATTTTAAATTTTAAAATATAAATTTAAAATTTGATATTTAAAAATTTTCAAATTTAAAATTTGATATTTTATATTTTTTAAATTTAAATTTTGATATTTTATAATTTTCAAATTTAAATTTGATCTTAAATTAAAATTGTTGAATTTTAAATTTTAAATTTTAAAATTTGAGATGTTAAAATTTAAACTTTAATTTCAAAATTTAAAATTTAAAATCTAAAATTTAAATTCAAGTATAATGAGAGGGATAATATCATTATTTTCTATTTATAACTACTCACTATTCTTATTATTCCATCTTATCTAACCAAACGCTATTTTTCTTAATCTCGGGAACAACACAATTTTCAGCCAAACGGAAAATTAGTTTAGTTCTTGTTTATACCTGAATTTGTATCTATCTTTGAAATAAGCAGTTTTTACTTATACCCAAACCAAACGAAGCCTACGAATAGAAAGGATAAAAATGACTCAAAAAAAAGAACAAAAAAGTCCTGTATGGTAACTATGGTTCACAAAGCCAATTAAGTATCCCAAATGCTTTCTTTGCAAGAACATGAGTCATATGAAGAACTGTCAGAAGTATTAAAAATAGCTCCAGAAGAAAGATAAGTTTTTGGTTTTGATGCATAAGTTGCATTTTGTTACTGTTCTATCTAATACATGGTGAATTGACTCTGATCTTACATATCATGTTGGCAAATTCTGTGCAGGAATTTGTGAACTACAGAAACTCAGTAAAGATGAAGTCACTGTCTACACTACTAAAGGAAATTACACTACTGAAGGAAATTCAACTAAAGTTGAATTTGTGGGAACATTTAGATTAATTCTTTCTAGTGATCATATGTTGGATTTAGTTAATACATTTTGTGTTCAAATTTTTTTTTTAAGAATTTAATTTCTATTTCGAAATTTGTTGGTTTGAGATATAGTTTCAGTTTTAATAATAAAGTTTTTTCATTATCTTACAAGTTTGAGATAGTTTTGCTGTTTTAGAAAATAATTTATATAAAGTATTTTAAGATCATTCATGTAGAGAAATCTTTCTTACCATACATGAAAATGTTAGATCAAAATGTGGCATTAATAATAGAAAGTAATGCATATTATGGTATAAGAGGTTGAGACACATCTCAAAATAGAGAATTTAAAGGTTAATCAACAAAGGCAAATTGGATGACCTTGACTTCTCTGATTTTGAAATGTGTGTGGACTGCATCAAGAGAAAGCATACAAAAACCTCCTTTAAAGGTGCTAAAAAATGTGATGGAATATTAAATACATATCTCTTCGTCCCTCGTTTACTGGCCGTGAATATTTTATCACATTTAATTTATTGATGACTACTCTTGATAGTGCTATCTTTACTTAAAAAGAAATGAAATCTAAAACATTAGATGTTTTTAAGATATATAAAGCTGAAATGGAGAATCAACTAGAGAGAGAGATAAAAGTAATCAGATTAGATATGGGTTGTGATTATTTTGGTAGACAAACAAATAAGGGCAAGTCCCTAGGCCTTTTACTAAGTTTCAGGGCCTTTTACTAAGTTTCAAAAGTAGTATGGAATTGTTCTACAATATACCATACTAGGGACGAATAATCAGAATAGTGTTATTGAAAGAATAAACCACACATTAATTGATATGCTCAGGATTATAATCAGTAATTCTATCCATTTTGATATTACTGTGGGGTGAGGCACATAAAACCGCCCTATATATTTTTAATAGTGTCCCTACTAAGGCCACAATTAAGACTCCTTTTGAGCTTTGGATAGGTAGGAAATCCAGTTTGAGATATTTTCATACATAGAGTTGTCAAACTGAGACTAAATTGTATGACCCACAAATAAAGAAATTAGATCCTCGCACCAGATCGTGATATCTTATTCGTTATTTAGAAAGGTCCAAGAGTTATAAGTTTTACTGTCCATCACTTACTATAAAAATTGCAAAAATTGAAATGGCACGGTTTATTGAGAATGAAACTGTCAGTGGGAGCTTTGAACCTTGATTTGTTGAAATTGAGAAAATTCAAGAGCATTCAGATTCTACACAGAGCAGATCTACTATTGTCCTTACAATTGTCCTTACAATTTGTATAAGTAGATAATTAGATAGATTTAAGAAGATACTTAAAACTAAGAAGACCGATTATATCTAGTGATTATATTATCTATCTTTATAAGAATGACCAAAACTTAGATGATCCTCTTAGTTTTTTTAAGCCATAAATAGTTGTAATTCTACGTAATGATACAATGTCATGAAAAATAAGATTGAACCATGAACCACAATAAAGTATGAAATCTTATTGAGTTACCTATAGAAGTTGAACCTGTCTAATGCAAGTGGATTTATGAAACCAAATAGGACTTGAAAGGTAATATAGAGCGATATAATGCCTGTCTTGTGGCAAAAGAGTTTACTCAGTAAGAAGGTATTGACCATAAAGAGACTTTCTCTCCGATATCTAAAAAGAATTTGTTATTATGGTTCTGGTTGCTCATTTCGATCTCGAGCTATACCAGATGGGTACTAAGATTGTCTTTTTAAATAGAGATATTTATGAAGAGATGTATATAAATCAGCCCGAAGGATTCGTACAAAAGGAAAACGAACACTTAGTATGCAAATTAAAGAAATTAATATACGGACTAAAACAAGCCTCCCGGCAATGGTATTTAAAGTTTAACAAACCTATTTGGTCTTTGGTTTTAAAGAAAATATTTTTGATCAATATATTTATTTGAAGGTCGGTGAGAGTACAATAATTTGTTTAATTCTTTATATGTTGATAATATTTTGTCTGCCAGTAATGATCTTGGGTTATTGCATGAAGTAAAAAAATTTCTTTTAAAAGTTTTAAAATGAAAGATTTAGATGAGGTCTCGTATGTTCTTAGTATTAAAATTAAAAAGGATAAGTATAAAGATTTACTCAGTTTATCTCAAAAGCCCTATAAACATAAAGTTTTAGAAAATTTTGAAATGTATAATTTTAAACTCAATATTGCTTCTGACAAAAAAAGGGGATAAACTTAATGCTTTTCAATGTCCCAAAAACTAATTAGAAATTGAGCAGATGAAAAACATATTTTATGTCTCTGCAATTAGTTGTCTTATGTATGCACAAATATGCACACATCCGGATATTGATTTTGCCGTTGGATTATTAGGCAGGTATTAAATGTTGAAAAATCTTTCTGATCTTTTATTAAAATATTCTTTAATAACAATTCGAAAGTTTAATTTCAATTTTAAAAAAATTTTGAAAATTAATTAAACAATAAATACTATAGAGAAAAGAATTAGAAAATGCCTGTGGACCGACTATCTAACTTTTCAGAATTTTAATTTTACTATCCAACCTATCAATTTATTTGATTTAATTAATTTAAGGGCTCTTTGGGTACTTAAATAAATTTATAGTTATATAAATTATATAAAATATATTAATTACATCCATAAAAATAAAAAACACATTCCAAATTTGAAATTAAAAAAATCACTAATTAGCTCAAATCAAATAAATTACAAGATCGAATAGTAAAAATAAAAATTTTAAAGATTAGGTAGTCTAATCCAAAAGGGTGGTAGTCAAGATAAATTTTAGGGATAACTTCAAAAACCCCACTGTGGTTTCCAACTTTCTCACTTTAGTACCCTGTGGTTTAAAGTGTATCAATTTGCCCCCCTGTGGTTTCGTTTTTCTCTTTTTTTTATCAATTTTATTTTTTTTTCTCAAATCAGTTACAAAATTAAAATTAAAGGGTACTAAAGTAAATATTCGGTAAATCTAGATGGATATCTGATATTTTTTTTGCATATAATTTAACGAAATATTAAGAAAAAAGCTATAGAAAAAATAAAAACAAAACCACAGGGGGGCAAATTGATACACTTTAAATCACAGAGTACTAAAGTGAGAAAGTTGGAAACCACAGGGGGGGTTTTTGAAGTTTTTCCTAAATTTTATACACTTTTTTTTACCAAAAATATATAATAAGTTCACCACGAGATGGTGAACCAGGTCCACGCAACATTCTCGGTGGGCAGAAGATTTGACTTGGGGACATTATTTGGGAGCATTTTGGGTACGCCTAGTGCTCTTCTCTACACTAGCCATTGCTATTCTCAAAAAAAAAAAAGTGTGTTATATCACAGTTATTACATATAAAAATTTACAAAAAAAAACTTTAATTTATTCAATGTGATTTTTCATATTTTTAGTTTAGTGTTCTGTTGATTGAAGTGTCTTTTTTTTATTATTCTTTAATTTTATTTTTATCTTACTGCTAAAATTCTTTTAAATAAGATATTAAATTAATATTTTTTTATAATTAAGTCACAGAAGAACTGCAGAATACCAAAGTAAAATACTTCAATTCATAGAATACCAAACCAAAAATACGCTAGAACACCGGGCAAATTGAAGTTCTTCCAAAACTTTAGCCAAAAATGTAAAGAAACCTACAAAAACTTTAGCTTTTTTTATAAATAAATGTTTGAACTCTTAATTAAAAGCCCTTTTGATTAGGAGGTTTTTTAAAATTTTATCAAATAACAAAATAATATTTTTAATTAAAAATTATTAATTATATAATTATTGAGGTCATATGTATGGAATATAATTTATAAAGCTTTAAATTAATAAAATTATTATTTTTTGCAACCTAACATATATTAAAAAAAAAATTAAAGTTCATTTCAATCGATTCATAGTTCGTCATGCATAATTATTAAAGTTGAGAAATAAAAAATAACTTATTTATATTTTAAGGTCTTACTAAATTAATTATATGCACGATATCCCATCTATACAGTTATATAATAAATGACTTTAATTGAAGGGATAGAGAAATAATTGCGGAAATTAAAAATTCAGGTACTTAGTTGTAAAATTTCTAAAAGCACAGATATCAATTTATAAAGGCTTTTTTGCATAAAAAATTCACTTATTTTGGGCTTTTGTAAAATCGGGCAACCTTTTTCGTTTTTGCAAATTCGGTCCACTTTTTCAGCAAATTTGACCAAAATACCCTTATTACTTTTTCTCTTTCCTCTTTCTTTCTCCTCTTCGTTCTCTCGTTTTTTTTTTTTCCGCCGGAAAAAAAAAGCGAAGGCCAGGCGGAGCAATTTTTTCTTCTCTTTTTCTTCTTCTTCTTCTTCTTCCTCCTGCTGGAGCACCCTTTTTTTTTTTTTCCTCTTCTTCTTCTTCTTCTTCCTGTAAGAGCACGGGCGCGCCACGGCGACTTCCGGCCTCGCCAAGCGGCGTCCACCCGGCGGCGTTCTGAAGGGGGGGGGGGTTCGGCACCGCGACCTGCGAGCACCGCGGCAAGGGTGGGAGCGCGCGGGAGGCGGGCGCGAGGTGGAGCGGGGTGTCGCAGCTCGGGACGTCACGCGGTCGAGAAGCGGCGGTCACGCGCGTCGCCCGGCGCTCAGCTCGGGCGGCGTCGGCCGCCATCGCGATCTCCGACGGCTGCTTCTTCTTTTTCGTAATGGTGTAATGGTGCACGCGGGCGGTGCACGCAACGGCGGCGGGCGGGCACGTGGGCGCGTTGCGCTGCTTCTTCTTCGTCGTAATGGTGTAATGGTGTAATTACACCATTATGGTGTAATGGTTACACATTAATGGTGTAATATCACCATTAATGGTGTAATGTGCACCATTACACCATTAATGGTGAAATTACACCATTACACCAGTAATGGTGCACCATCACCATTAACGTGCACGCGGCCCGCCGGAGCGGAGCCACGGGTGGAGCTCCACCGGGCGCAGCCGGCCGAGGGCCTCCTCGAAGGGCGCCAGTAGCACGGCGTGGCGTCGGCTCGCGCGCGAAGGGGCAGCGAAGTCCTTGGCGCTCGCTCGAAGCGCCAGCGAAGTCCTTTATTTATTATTATTCGCGTAGAGAGAGAGAGAGAGAGAGAGAGAGGAGAGAGAGAGCCAAAAAAAAAAGAAAAAAAAAGCGATGTTAATACTCTCCCTCTCCGCCCACCGACGATTCCGACGATGTCGGCGCCGCCGCAACCAACGCCAGGTCCGTTTCCATCTTCTTTTTTATTTTTATTTTTGATTTTTTTCCCGTTTCTTGATCTCTTTCTCTTATCATCATCATCTTCTTGGGTGGTTTTTTTTTTTAATTTTTTTTTTAATTTTTAAGGTTTCTCTGAGAGGAGCGAGAGCCAAGGAGTCACGCCGCGAGGACTTCGCTGCTGGAGCAAGCGCCAAGGACTTCGCTGCCCGCTCCGCGCGCACGCCGGCGCCGACGCGCGCTGCTGGCGCGCTTCGAAGAGGCCCTCTGCGGCTGCGCCCGGCGGAGCTCCACCCGCGCTTCGTAATGGTGTAATGGTGCACATCACCATTAACGTGCACGCGGCCCGCGGAGCGAAGCAACGGGTGGAGCTCCGCGGGCCGCAGCCGGTCAAGGGCCTCCTCGAAGGGCGTTAGCAGCGCGGCGTGGCGTCGGCGCTGCCCGCGCAGACGGGCAGGCGAAGTCCTTGGCGCTCACTCGAAGCGTGCCAGCAAAGTCCTTTTATTATTATTATTCGCGCAGAGAGAGAGAGAGAGAGAGAGAAAGAGCCAAAAAAAAAAGAAAAAAAAGCGGTGTTAATACTCTCTCCTCCTCGCCATCGACAATTCCGACGATGTCGGCGCCGCTGCCGAAACAACGCCAGCTCCGTTTCCATCTTCTTTTTTATTTTTATTTTTGATTTTTTTCCCGTTTCTTGATCTCTTTCTCTTATCATCATCATCTTCTTGGGTGGTTTTTTTTTAAAATTTTTTTTAAAATTTTTAAGGTTTCTCTGAGGGGAGCGAGCGCCAAGGAGATCACACGCGAGGACTTTGCTGCTGGAGCGAGCGCCAGGGACTTCGCTGCCCGCTCCGCGCGGCAGCACCGGCGCCACGCCGTGCTGCTAGCGCGCTTCGAGGAGGCCCTCGGCCGGCTGCGCCCGGCGGAACTCCACCCGCAGCTCCGCTCCGCGGGCCGCATGCACCGTTAATGGTGTAATTACACCATTACACCATTAATGGTGTAATGGTGTAATTTCACCATTAATGGTGTAATAGTGCACCATTACACCATTACGACGAAGAAGAAGCAGCTATAGCGTGCCCGCGTGCCCGCTCGCCGCCGCTGCGTGCACAGGCCCGCGTGCACCATTAGACCATTACTAAAAAGAAGAAGCCGCCGTCGGAGATCGCGACGGCGGCTGACGTCGCCCGAGTGGAGCGCCGGGCGGCGCGCGTGACCGCCGCCCTAGACCGGCGCGACGTCCCCGGCCGCGACACCCCACTCCACCTCGCCGCCCGCCTCCCGCGCGCCCCCACCCTCGCCGCAGCGCTCGCGGTCGCCGGTGCCGACCCCTCCATGCAGAACGCCGCCGGGTGGACGCCGCTTGGCGAGGCTGGAAGTCGCCGTGGCGCCCCCTGTGCTCTTACACGAAGAAGAAGAAGAAGAAGAAGAAGAAGAAGAAGAAGAAGAGGGAAAAAAAAAAGGTGCTCCAGCATGAGGAAGAAGAAGAAAAAGAAAAAGAAAAGAAAAAATTGCTCCGCCTGGCCTTCGCTTTTTTTTTTCCGGCGGAAAAAAAAAGAACGAGAGAACGAAGAGGAGAGAGAAAAAGGAAAGAGAAAAAGTAATAAAGGTATTTTGGTCAGTTTGCTGAAAAAGCAGACAGCAAAAATGAAAAAGGTGGCCCGATTTTGCAAAAGCCCAAAATAAGTGGATTTTTTATGCGAAAAGGCCATTTATAAAATTGCTAAAGTTCAGGGGTCACCGTACATTTTTTTTCGCAAAATTTATTCTAAACTAATCACACTGTAATACACTGATATGGTAACCATACGGTGTCCATTATGTGTGGTATAGCATAGCATGAATAAAAATATAATTAGGTACAATATAGTAATTTTATAGTAAAATAAAGGGTTAATTGTATACAGGTCTTTACAAATATAGTGGATCTTAAATACATTCATCTCTAAAGTTCAACTTTCATAAGTTATTCCTGTAAAACTCCTAATATTTTCAGATATGTCCCTTTGATTTGTTATTGTTAGAGAACCGTTAGAAAACTATTTATATTTTCAATTTTGCCACTACAAATATGTGCCTTCAAAAATTATAATAGTATAATATAAAAAGAGTAAAAATGTCAAAAATTAACTAGTATAAAATATTTAACCTCTGGTTAATTAAACTTTTCTAACGAATTCTAACGGTAAAGACATATCGGAAAATATTAGGAGTTTTGTAAGAATAACTTATAAAAATGGAACCTTATTATAGGAATATTTTTGCAATTCACTATATTGCGGGGACCTGTATGCAATTAATTCTAAAATAATTTTTTTTTATTTTTTTAATATTTTATGTAATCTAAAAATATTTAATTAAATATTATATTTTTTAGGTACAGTACTGTGACCAGGCAGATTTTTTTTTGGCATTCCTCGCTCGCGGTTTCTCCGTACGGTGCAATTCGATTTCACGGACCCCGACCTAAGACCCAATCATGTTATGCCACGTTTCGACATCTGACGGTCCACGTGTCGCCTTGACCCTTCTGATCGCGATATCGCACGGTCGGATCGCGACGTCGCCCTGGCGCATGTAGTGGGCGCAGTCGGGTGACCGGCTGCAGCCGGCTGTGGCCGGTCACCCCTCCCCCGCGCTTCTCTTTGCGGTGGAAATTGTATGGAGAGATCCCCTCAACTATAATAAATTTTGATGCAGCCCCTCTACATTTTGCCATAGCCCCTCAACTTTCAACATTTTCCCTTTGTCTGAACTCTTTTATTTTAACTTTTAATTTTTATAAGTTAAATATTATTAGTCAAATAGATTGAATCTATTAATAAATTTATAAAATTTAATGTTTTGAAGTGTTTGTTATTGTAGGTTGTGTCCATAATGTCATGCTAATATGCTATGGGGGCGTTCAGATCGACTAATCTCTAAATTTAACGTAAGTTAAGTATAGTGGTATTTGAATTTTTCTTGAATATAATTTTTTTTGTTGTTTATTTTGATGTAACTAATATAGTCTGAAAGTTAAATTCAATCACTTTTTGTATTTATTTTAGTGTAATTCGATACTGCTGAAATTAACTTTTTGAATTTTATTGTATGTTTTAATATTTGTAAATGAATTTCGTTACCTCCTAAATATAGCGGTAAATTTATCCCTATAAAATCCAACCTATTAAATAATTAAATTCCTTATTGTTATTTGGAAGTAATTTTAATTCATTGTAAAAAAAAAAAAAAGTAACTCTCATCCCGTTTAAAGAAAGCAGAGTTTAAGTTTTAATATTTAATAAAAATAAATTTTTTTTTAGAGAAAGTTGAGTACGATGAAACTTGAATACCACCCCTACTGATAGTACGATAAAAAAATCTCTTTTTTCGATATTTGTAAATAATTATATCATAGACATACTGAGTTTGAAGGTGAAGGTGAAATGAACATTAGAATAATTTATTTATATTACTAGTATTTGGTTTGAGGATTGACATTCTGAGAAAATGGAATTCCCTCGAAATGATTCCATAATGGAGGTGAACATAAACTTTAATTCTAGAAAAAATTGAGAAACTTTTTTTACTATCAATTATTTACATTTAAATACCAATCTATTAAATTTAAATTATGGTTTCAAAATTTTAGATTTTAATTGATTAAGTTTACATTAAAATTTAATATAATTTTGATACTTTAAATTTAGTTTAAATTTAAAATTTTGAATTTGTATAATAAATTTTAATTCTAATTTTAATTTGAATGTTATTTCTGTTTCAATTTTTCTTAAGAACCAAACAAGTTAGAATTTTTTATCATTCCATTTTTTATTTCTGTCCATTCTTATTTCTATACCTATACCGATTGCGATTTTATTTCGAACCAAGTGTGCCCTAAAACATATAAAAAGTTTAATAAAAATATATTAAAAATTAATTAAATATATTAATTAAATATTTTATTTTGAGCCAAGCGCGCCCTAAAAAATATATTAAAAATTAATAAAATGACAAAATGTGCCCGTATATAAGATATTTTGCAATTTAGGATATGTTTGTTTCGGTGGAAGTGTGGTGAAAGTGAAGAGGGGGGAAATCGTTTTCGTTATAAACGATTACTTCCGTTATTTGATTCGCCGTAAAAATGTCACGGTCGAAACTCAAGTTAACCTAAAACGACGTAATTGATTTCGGTTCATCGTTGGCTGAAGTTAATTACGGTGGAAGGAGGTAAAGAAAAAATAATAAAATAATATAGTGAGTAAAGATAACTATATTTAAATATATATAGTTACGGTACTAATTATTCTTTTATTTAGTTGGCATATTTAAAATATAATAAAAATTAATTAATTAAGTTTTGATATTTTTTTATTTAGTTTGCATAATTAAAATATGATAGTAATTGATTAATTAAGTAATAATCATTTTTTTTTACTTTATAATTTTATTGTTATATGTTACTATAATTTATGTATAAAAAAATAATTTAATTATTTTAAATTAAATTATAATTATATAAAAATATAATTATATTATTTTTATTTATCAAATTATTTTATTATTTATGTACAAATTATAGTTTTATATAATATATTTTCTACCAAACAAATAATAGAACTAATGAAATTCACTTCCACAACCGCGAAACAAACAGCGAGAAAGAAATAATTTTCACTGAAGTTCACTTCAACCAAAAGTCTATTTCAATTTAAAATTTAGTTTCGGCGAAACACACGCGCCCTTACGCCAAGTATTATTTTGGGCCCGGGTCTCGCTATTTAAAATTCGCAATTAAATTAAATAATAATTTGAATTACTTTATAGGCAAATAAAATATATGCTCAGTGATAGTAGTTGATAGAAGCTATTATGAAGCCAATTAAAAAAGTTTGAGGGGTGAGTTTCAAATTTCCCATAGGTGAGGGGTGTACGTGCATTTTCACAGCTTAGCTTCTCTGTCCCCGGGATCTATTTAAAGCCAACCTCGTCGGACGGCGCCGCCCCGAGGAAAGGGGCCGCGGAAACCGACGCGAGAGATTTTCGGAGGTAGAGTCGAGGAGGTTTTTTTTTTTTTTTTTTTTAATTTTTGGGATTGTTTGGAGATTTTTCTATGGCGGTGTTTTGATCGAGAGGAGTCGGAAAGGATTTGATGTTTGTTCTTGCGAGTGAAATTTGGTGGTTTTTCGTTGTCTTTTTCCGATTTTGAGGCGACAATGTGCTATTTAGCCTTTTTCTTGGTAATTTTTTGGGGATTTTGGGAGTTTTCTATTGTGCTGTTGATCAGTGGAGTAGGAAAGGATTTTATATTCTTTGCGAGCGAAAATTGGTCTTTTTTCGAATCTCTTTTCGTTTTTTGGGGCGGCAATGCTTTAATCCCACCGCTTTTTGTTTAAATATTTTTGGTTATATTTGGGAATGGTCTCCTTGATCGAGTGGAGTAGGAATTTGTGAGCGAAAATCGGCCTTTTTTTTTAATCTCTATCTCATTTTTGAAGCGCGATGTTTTAAATTACTCTTTCTTTGCTTTCATTTTTTTGCGGGATTTTTGGGATTTTTCTATGGCGCTGCTGATCAAGTGGAGTGAAAGGATTTGATGTTCTTTCTGAGCCAAATTTAGTCCTTATTCATCTTTCTTTTTTTTTTTTTTTTTTTTTTTTTTTTTTTTTTTGGCGGGGGGCAATGCGTTAATTTTCTCCTTTTTTTTTTTCTTTAATTTTTGGAGTTTTTCGGGATTTTTCTGTTGGAGTAGGAAAGGATTTCATGTTTATCGCGACCGAAATCTGGTTCATTTGTGATCTCTTTCTCATTTTTTGAGCCGACAATGTGCTAATTTGCTTTATTTTTCTTTCATTTTTTGGGATTTTTTTGGGATTTTTCTATCACATGTTTGATCGAGTGGAGTAGGAAAGGATCTGATCCTTTTTTTCTCGCAAAAGTTGGTCCATTTTTCAATCCCTTTATCAGTGATTGAGGTGTGAGTGAGTTATGTTCGCATCTTTTCCTTTGATCTAGCAATTTTGGGAGTCTCACTCTGATCTCGTTTGCGTTTCTTCGTTCTAGTAATTGGGGCTAGTTATTGCTTCTCATCTCGTTCTTCATGGGATCTTAGAATGGGAGAACCGCGAAGTTAGGGTTTCTTCAGGTGTAAATGCGTAATGGAGCAAGAACGCAAATTAGGGATCTTATGGCTGATTTGTTACATCTGCATATGTTTTGCTACTGATCTACATTTCTGGTAGATATTTTTCAGGATTATCATACTTCTCTTCGATGCAATTGGCAGAGAAAAGATTCGGCCTTTTTGGGGAAGGCAAGCAAATTAGGGTTTCATCTTTTCTATATCTTCTAGCGAACAGATGGCCAGTTCGTTGATGCCGTGAAGCTCCATGTCGGTGGCTGCGCGGTCCGGTCTAGGCTCCGCTTCTGGGGACGTAAATGCTGGTGGGGCCCTCAACGGCGCGCCGAACTCCTCTGCTCCCGGCATCGGTGCTAGCTCGCTTGCCATGGATGTCAAGTCCTCGCTCTCTGCAGGACCACCCCACCCGCAGCTGAAGCAAGGTGCCTCAAGCGTCACGTCTCCTTCCGCGCCGGATGGCCGAATAAATGCTATAAAGAAACCAAGAATTGATGTCATGCAGGAGGATATACTGCACAAGCAGATGATCCAGCAGCTGCTTCAGGGGCAGGATCAGAGCCCACAGTTGCAGGCCTTAATCCAACAGCAGAGGCTACAGCTACATCAACAGCAGCAGAAACAGCAGATCTTGCAGTCCATTCCTCAGATTCAGCATGCTCAAATAATCCAGCAGCAGCAGAAACAGCAGCAGCTGATTGGCCTGGGGAAACGCCCCATCGATAGTGGGATATGCTCTCGCCGGATTATGCAGTACTTGTATCACCAGCGTCATCGGCCAGCAGTGAGTTGGCTGTTTTGTTGGGCAGCTAGTATTAGACCTTTGTGATATGTTGAAGAAGACTCAGATTTACTTTCTTCTCGTTGTAGGATAATTCGATATTTTATTGGAGGAAGTTTGTTGCCGAATATTTTGCGCCAAGAGCAAGGAAAAGGTGGTGCTTGTCACTATATGATGATATAAGCAACCATGCGTTGGGCGCTTTCCCTCAAACAGCTGTGGTAGTTTCTGTATTAGTTCTTTGATTGTGTTTTCTAGTGTCTAAATCTTGGGTTATTTGCTGTCCTAGTAAATCTTTACATGAAAAAAATGCTGAAAACTTTATATTAACATGCATGTACATATTTTGATGTTCACATATAATGCATGTATGTATTTCATCCTACGTGCCTGTAACATGCTTAGTGTCTAAAGGTTGTGGTTAAACTCTTTTTATTGAACTGCAGAGCCATATAGAAAGCTCGAACTTAAGTCATAGGAGCTAAAATGCATAATACCTTAGCATTTTGGCTAAGTAAGTCGTGGAGATTAAAGCTCAATAGGTAGTGATGGGTCTGAATAACCTTCTCACTTAAGGAAAAGTGGAGAGATAATTGCTCCTCTGTTTCTGTTTTTGTTTGTGCCATTATTTGTTGGCGATATGAAGGTGTTTGGGAGTTCTCTGAAAGGGGTGTAAGCCTTTGCGTCAAGCATAGTAATCTCTTAGCCTGTTACAAAGAAACTATAAACTTGATTTGTAAAAGTATGTGTCGAATTTTCAGGTTGCTCACCAAAAAGGAAAAAAATGCTAATAGCAGATTGCCATCGAGCTTGATAACAGTGGTCTATCTAGTCAATGCTAGAAAACTTGTATGCTTCACCTAAATTGAATAAATATACAAAACGTACAAGGTTCGATGATGGAGTACAGAGAATCGATTCTGGGTATTTGCTTTAGGGATGGCAAGTAAGCTACTGCATGGTAGTGCTATCTTAAAATCTAGATAGATCAACAATCAGAAATCATTGTCACATTAGGAAATGTCTAAACTAACAAAATGAGTACTAGTTCCAACGAAGGATGCAAGTTATATTCTACAAGTACATTCCAACTTTTTTTAGCTATTTAAATATTTTGCCTTTTGTGTTATTTTAGGTAAATATTTTTGTCTTGGGGCACTATGTTAAGTACATTATGTTTTTTTGTCATCTTTTAGGTCAATATTAGTTTGATTTTATGTGTTATTTTATTTACAATCTTTGTGTGAATTATGAGTGTTGAAGTTCACCAGGATTTACTTAACTGACCTATGCTAAGGTTTTAAAAGGACAGTAGGTCTCCTGTTAACGTGTATTAAACCTCGGGTAGTTGGCACTACAGGCTTGGTTATCATTGTTGATCATTATTGTTGTTTTTATTCATTTGTAGCATAATGTGGTGACTTATGTGCAATATATACATAATTAATATGAACATTTATAGGAAGTTAATCTTAAAATTATTACGTGGTTTTATGTAATAGTATCTAAATGCATAATTTCATTTGTTACAGGATGCTTGGCATTGTGACATCTGCAGCTCTAAATCAGGGAAGGGATTTGGTTAGTTGATCTGTCACTAATACTTTCCCTGTAGTACTTTCTTTAATTTATATGAAATCACCGATGCTGTTATCTTTGTTTTGCTTGAATTGCTTCACTTCATAAAAGTTTATTTATTTTACGTAAACTTGAATGTCATTTAATTTTGTTTTTCTCGTGACATTAATGTGCAGATTTTTGTTACACTTCCTTGCTTGTTGACGATACTTTACCTTCCAAGTGTAAATGTAATGAATTGGTAGATAACAAGCTGAATTTTTATGTTCAAGCCATCTTTGATGGGAATGCTTAAGAACGGCATTCTTACTTATGAAGTATTTATTTCAACTAAAATGCATTCAAAAGGGTCTCTATGCATATCGTTCAGTATTTATAGGAGCACATGCTTGGCACTATTGCTTCTGAGGAAAACATAATCATCACATCACAAATATTCATTATTGTACTTCGAGAATGAATTTTTTCTTTTCTTCATTAATTTTCCCAGACCTTTAGTGAACTCCTAGAGACACCGTTTACCCTTAGAAGACCTACCCCATACCCCTTTTGTACACATCCTTACCTTGACTTATTTTTACCCATTTTCCTGTAAAACTCCTTTTTCATTTTCAAAAAATACGCTTCAAAATGCAAATATTTTCATTTCTCCAGTACACCCGTATCCTTGTCTATCCCATTTTTCAATTATTCTCTTTTATTTTCTCTTTAGCTCATTCTTGGTCAGAAGTCACCCGCTTTTCTCAAAACCTACCAAAACCTATATTTTTCTCTCAAATACCACGAGATTGTTAGTTCTTGCTACTCTCTTGTTGGGAAGATAACTTGATTTCCCAGCTATGGAAGGCTGTCAGTCCGTTCTCATAATTAACTTGTAAGAATTTATTGTTAACAAACTCACTCCTATTAGTGGAGATATGCAAATGGGCCCTAAATGGAAACTGGGACTAAGATCAATGGACAGAGTCGTCATGAAGGAAGGGACAGTTTCTACTGGTTGTTGCACTAGATTTTTTCAAAAATACTGTATCAACTATCATACATAATGTGATGAATTAGAACTTTCCAATCTATTCTTTCCCTTATGAGATGTAGGAACAGTCAGAAGACATAATAAACTACCATTCTCAAAATTGTAAATAGCTTATATTACTAGCTGTTCTTAGATCTAATATGTACTTTTATACTATAAAAGCTAGAAAATGTTGATGGCATGCAATATTTGTGTTTCTTGTTGATTTCTGCAATGTTTGAAAGTGGGAGAGAGAGGGGGGGGGGTGGGGGCTGGAGTCTCTCTCCTATATACATTTGAAAGGTAGAAAAATGTTGATGACATGCAATATATGTGTGTCTTGTTGATTTCTGCAATGTTTGATAAGTGGGAGAACGAGGGTGAGGGCTGGAGTCTTGAGAGAGAGGGAGAGTAAAAATTATTTCCTTGGGTCACAAAATGAGAGAGAGAGTAAAGATTATTTCAATGGATCTCAGGATGAGGAAAAAATGTGCATCTTTTTGGGCTGCTTCTGAGAGAGAGAGAGAGAGAGAGAGTGAGAGAGAGAGAGAACTGTGATTAAAGATTATTTCAATGGATCTTAGGATAGGGAGAAAATGTGCATCGTTTTGGATTGCCTCAACATTATACCTTTGATTAAAGATTATTTTAGTGGACCTCATCTAGAGAGAGAACTGTGATTAAAGCAAGGATTTAAGTGTCGTGGCATGTGGTCATGCTAGCACGGTACGACACGGTGCGTGCTAGGCCGTGCCGATGAGTGCCGGTCACAAAAAATATACGTGTGCCGACACGTAATGGCATGAAATATTTATTTTCTTTGGCAACAAAATATGCCAATTATTTATTGTATATTTTTATCAAATTTTTTGAACTTTATTGAGAAAATTATTTACTAATTTCAAGAATAGAGGGTTTTGCATTGTGCTATTAATACGGGAGTTATATCGTGTCGATATCTTGCTGGTACGATATGGCACGGTAGATACGGCCCGTGCCGATGGGCACTTTAATCCTTAGATTAAAGATTATTTCAGCAGATCTCAACATCATACCTTTGATTAAAGATAATTTCCATGGATCTTAGGATGAGGAGAAAATGTCTATCCGTTTGAAATTCCTCAACATTATGCCTCAACTTGATGGTAGGACTTTTAGATGCATGACACTATACTTTCCTATTGGTGTAGAGATGTAAATGTTGGTGAAGATTGGGAGCAATAAGGATTTACATTCAAAGAGGAGAAGACGGATAAGCAATAAGGATTCACATTCTTCTATCAAAGTCTTTTATGGTCTTATGGTTTTTCAAGTTAGCTTTGGTTACCAGTTTTGTGCACTAATGCCTTTTATGGGCTTCATATGCCTTCAGTACTCTCTTGCTTTAAAGATCTGTTGAGTCTGATTGGATTTCCTTTTTATTTTTTATTTTTTGTTTTAGATTTAATCATAAATAATTTGTTGTCTTTTTACAGTTTTTTTACGCGCGACTCTTCTTTTACTTTCTCAACACTTCTGTTAATATAATTGTATTGTTATTTGTTTTTTTATGTGAAAGTTCAGCTTTATTTTTTTACATAAATTTTTAGTTGTGAAATTGACTTACTCTTTTCCAATTTCTTAAGTCGTGCTTATACAATTTTTTTTTCATCCTTTTTTGCTTTTCACTTTTTGACAGAGGCTACTTTTGAAATACTTCCTAGGCTTTGCCAAATCAAATTTGACCGTGGTGTTATTGATGAACACCTTTTCCTTGACATGCCCCACGAATGCCGGCTGTCAACTGGAATAATGATCTTGGAGTATGCAAAAGCTGTCCAAGAGAGTGTTTATGAACATTTGCGTGTTGTTCGTGAGGGACAACTCCGTATCGTATTCACACCAGAATTAAAGGTAATAACTTCACTTTATATTATTATTTTGCCAAATAGGTTTCTAATTTTACTTACTCAAGTTTGCAATCTGATTGTTGAACATCATTAGTATAATATATCTGATTGCCTTGAGCTCTTCAGATAATGTCTTGGGAATTCTGTGCACGACGTCATGAAGAATTTCTTCCACGCAGATTTGTTGCACCTCAGGTATCTTTTCAACTTATTGGAATGTATATGTCATGTGCATGCTGCCCCTGCTGAAAATGGCAAAAACAAAAAAGTGCACTAAAGTGATAACTTTTGTTTTCTTGTTTCTATGCACTATATACTAGTTGACCATTAACTCATGTGAAAATTTGTAATATATGAAACTGCTTTTTCACTAAAAACTAGAAAAATACATCGACTGTTTTGGCTACTATTGTATCAAAGCTACTAAAAAATCTTTGGTGCTTTGTTGTTCAGTTAAAGTGAGAATCTTTATGTGGTTCTTATTGGTCTGTGTATGTTTTTTGAATTTCAACTTTATCTAGATTCTAGACAATGGTTGATGCAGAACAGACTTGAATCTATATTGATTGGATTAAACCGATTTAGTTCATTGTTTTTTAAATTAGATTAGATTAGTTAAGAATATCTTTTCGTTAGTTAAATGAGGATTTTTAGCTATCCTCTTATTTGCTTTTATCTGTATTTATTTTTAATTTTATTTTTTTAATTAAGAAAATTTCTAAAAAAAGTATTTCAAAAACTTTCAAATTTTCAAAAAGATTTCAAAATCATAAATTATATTTTGGAGCCTCTAAAAACGTAGGACCCTATATTCTGTCCTACATCAGATTTGGTATTAGAGCTTAGACTATTCAACGGTACTATTTTGTCAAAAGTTTTGGGCTTGTGGACGAAAACAAGGTGAAAATTGAAAAAAAAAAGGTGAGAAAAAGTATTATAAAAAAGAGTGGAGTGAAAAAAAAAAGTTGAAAGAAAAGTGTGTGGAGAAAAAAATGGAGTGTGTAAAAGAAAAAAAAAGGGAAAAAATATTATGGATGCAAAAGAATATCTTAAAATTGTTTTTCGAAAGTATGGTAGAAGAAAAGGAATTCATATTGAGTCATTGAAAGAAACATGTGAGATGACAAGAGTCGAGTTTGATGAATGATTGTACAATTAGAGGTCATATTTTGAGAAAAAAAGAAATGATATTCGGATGAAAATACTAGATGATTTGAGATGGTGTATAGACAAAGGCAAATATCTCATCTTGATTTTAACAGAATATTTTTGGAGGAAGAAGAATGAAGGTTGAAAGATATTGAAGATGATGCTAAAATTGCCGAAGATGATTTTCGATGGATGGGTAAGGTCAGAGATGAGTATCGATTGATCCAACTAAAAGTTCATTTGGAGAACCTAATTGCTCAACAGAGTATGCCACCTTTAGCACAATTGGCAGTCAACAATTCTGATTCAGTTCTATCTACACTATTTGATTGCTAAGAAGTTCTAGATTTGATCGAGTTAGAATTTGAGCATCCGCAGATAAAACATGAAGTCAAAGTCGATCAGCATGTTGAAGAGATAAGATTGTCGATCGAGTTACCCTTATTGCCCTAGCAATATGAGTCCACTATACTAGAGATTCAGATTGCATCGACAGCTTCTTTCTTATTGGTATCAAACTGTACGAAATCTCATAAACTTATCAATTGTTCTTCCTACTTCAATACCAAACCGAAAACTTAGATGATACAAGTGGTTCGACATGTAGACATTGGGCTGCATCACTTTATTCTGCACCCTTGGTTGCTTCCTATCTCTTTACAAATCCAACTAATCTCGAGGACGAGATACTGCACAACGGAAGTGAATGATGCAGAACATGCTTGAACCTATGTTGATCGGATTAATCCGATTTAGTTCATCGTTTTTTAAATTAAATTAGATTAGTTGAAAATATCTTTTCACTAGTTAATTGAGGATTTTTAGCTATCCTCTTATTTGCTTTTATTTGTATTTATTTTTAATTTTCATTTTTTGTTAATATCTAGATAAAGTTGTTTTAGTTGGTTATTTAGGATAAGATTAAATTGTAAGTTGGTTTTGTATAGATAAGGTTAAGAATAGTATAAATAAGGCATAAGGCTTCTTTGTGGGGAATGAAGAATTTATGAATTTATAATAAAAACAAATGCTTTGGTGATGATATTTTTTTCCTTCGCGAATGCGTCGTGTCCTGGAGTGAGTCCAGTCCCAAAGTGAGTTCGGTTCAGGATAAGTCCTGATTATCTTTTCTATTTTTTTCTTTTTTTTTGAAATTTTCTATTTTCTTTAAATTTTATTTTTTTAATTACAAAAATTTCTAAAAAAAGTATTTCAAAAACTTTCAAATTTTCAAAAAACTTTCAAAATCATAAATTAATTTTTGGAGCCCTCTAAAAACATAGGACCCTATATTCTGTCCTACATCAATGGTGCACTATAGCAGAACAACTTGTGCTTTTTGTATATATCTTGTATTTGTACTTGTTTATTTAATTGTTTCCTAGACTGTTAATATCTAAGGTTGCTGCTTACGGCAAGTATTGTCTTAATCCAATTAAGGTTGCTTCTCTTTTTGGTATGTAGAGGTCTGTCTTGACTCGTGTTCCCTGAAATTAATATCAGCTTTCAAACCCTTATCCGAGGAGCTTCTTTTTTGCTGTTTGTCCTATCCTCTACGTGAGCGAGAATCCTCTAGGCTCTATATTCTCCTCTATTATCACATAGATAGTGTGAATTATACTAATTTGAAACCTAAGATAGAGCTCATGTATATATTAACGTTCCAGTGATGTATTTGTTTTTTCTTCTATGCTTTCGTTTGAGAACGTCATTTACTCTGAAAGATTAGTTTCCCGGTGTTCACTTCAAATCATTAATTTTAACATTATTTACATTGATTTATTATAACTTTTTGTTAATTCTCCCATTTTGGGCACATCTGACTGCTCATTAGGGTACAAAAGTGGCTAGTCTAGTAATAACTACTCAAAGTTGGTCTTTCACAAAATGTTGACTAGTTTTATATCAGATATGCATGTTATTTTTCATAGATAGAAATTATGAATTATTTGGTTGAGGCCAACAAGACAACATTAGACAGACTATTGAAGTCCTTTTGATTGGAGTTTCAGTATGAAATCTATTAAGGGATATAAATGGCCAGAGTTCATTTTTGTATGGGCTATATACCTTGCAGAGAATATTTAGTTGTATGTATGTGCTCTCTTAGTGGTTTTATAAAATGTGAATGCGCTAGCGCTGAAGTAAGGCTTTCCTATTTTCAGGTAAACCAGTTATTACAAGTTGCGCAGAAATGCCAAGCTGGGGCAACTGAAAGTGGATCAGCTGGAGGCTCAAATCAAGATTTGCAATCAAGCTGCAACATGTGAGTTGATGTTGATGCTCAATGTTATTGTTGATTTAATTTTTTCTTTGGTTTGACTAGACGGTTCTAACTGAATAGCAACTCCATTTATTTGATATCAGTTGTTATTTACATAATTTTGTTGTACTTGTTTGTAGGTGTTATCAGCATTTACTGATATGATTAGAAGACAAAAGTTGGATCACTGAAATCTAAACCTTTGGAGATTTGCCTTAAGCAATAAGACTTGAACTACACATGCTTGGCCAAAATCAAGCTGTAAACCAATGCATCAAATGTTGGCTTTTTTTTTTTTCCCTTGTCTCTTCACATGCCAGCTTCTTGATTTCAGATTCTTTCACAACTTTTTTTGATCAAATGATTGCTCGTAAAAATAACCAGCCTAAGTTGAATAGTTGATAGACAAATTTTGGCTCCACTATATTTTATTTAAGTGTAAAATATACTAAGACCTCCTGAACTTTAGCACTTCTACAAACAGACGCTTGAACTTTAATTTTGGTAATTAGACCTCCTAAACTTTATCAAATGGTTTAATAGGCCTCTTTCCTCGAGCAGAGTTGCTGATTGAGTAGCTGTTTTGAACGCATGTCTTACACATAATTTTGTATTCCTTCAAAACGAAAAACATTTTTTCCCCCCCTTAGTTATTATAATTTGGCATCAGGATTGAAAAACAGAGTAAATCTATTCTCAATTTGTTTCATTTTTAATGTGTTAAAATAAAAGAAATATTTTTTGTGTTTTAAAGTTTTACAGGATCATATGGAAGATAAGCAACCAAAATGCCTGTGCAATTGGTAACTTCGATTGAGAGAAGGGGTCTATTAAACTATTTGATGAAGTTTAGGGGCTTTAATTAACCAAATTAAAAGTTCAGGCACTTGTTTAGAAAAGTACTGAAGTTTAGGGCGTTTTGTACATTTTTCCCATTATTTTATTATTTATTATTATTACTATTTTGAAAACCAACCCTACAGATTGGGGTTTTGGCAGATTCCTACCTGTCCTTTCAAAGAGATTACGAGATACGGATTGAAAGTCTACTAACCATATATCATCCTAAACACTTGAAACCATGTAATGATTATGTAAGTTCTTGCACCTCTTGAAATCATATAGCAATTTGGCCTGAAGTGCATTACCATAGACAAATTCATGTCACAATTCATAGCGGATCAAGCAATATATGCATCCCAGTTTTTGATGATTCCTTAGTAGTTTGTTCTACTAAAAAAGTAAAAAGCTCATATACTGTAGATTTCTTAGTGTGCCTATCAAATCGGTACAGCAGGTTGACTTATAGTTGTGTGTCTTTTTGTGTAAGTTGACCAAATACAACTCATGATGTGTGGGCTGGATGAAAATTCTAGATCTTTGCGAGGTGGCATTTTTGGCTTTTTGTGTAGACTTGGTGATTACAAATTTATGCTGTAGCTTTTTATAAAGAAAGGAAAATAGATTTTGATGATCGAAGCTACAGTCATTGTGAACCAATATAATGGTGTAAACGTCCATGGTGATCTCAGCGTTGCCTTTGTTTTATGTATGTGGGTCGCAACAAGTGTTTAAGAGTGAAGTGTCATACTTTTGTGAGAGCCTAGATAGTCCTATATATAAGATATAATAGGGCTAAAAACTCTTAACCCGGCTTAAGCATTTTGGGTGGTGACTAGGCCCAAGAGATTAAGAGAGTTAAGCGTGCTAGGACGGGAGTGGTCCTAGGATGGGTGACCCCTGGGAAGTTGGAGTATCATAGTTGTTATTAGAGCCAATTACCAGCCGGAAGTGTGAGATGAGTCTAGGCTGAGTCAGGGTTATACAGCAGGGAGAGCAAGGCTCTCATGCTGTTGATTGTTGTGGGTAGAGCGTAGCTCCCCTACAAAGTCAGTTTAGGCTAACGAGACAAGTCTTATATTGCCTGTACTTGTGAGTCTGAGCTTGACGAGGACGTCAGGGTTTAAAGGGAGGAGAATGTAAGAGCTTAGATAGTCCTATATATAAGATATAATAGGACTAAAAACTTTTAACACGGCTTAAAGCATTTTGGGTGGTGACTAGGCTCAAGAGGTTAAGAGAGTTAAGCGTACTGGATGGAAGTAGTCCTAAGATGGGTGACCCCTGGGAAGTTGGGGCGTCACATACTTTTCATTCTCATCCGCTAAAATATGTTAGAGGATTGGCTTAAAAATTTCGAAGTATTTCCTTTTGTCAATTATTCTGCAAATTCTAACTTCTGATGCTTTGCTTTCTTACAGGAATTCCTTCATAGCCCATTTTTATTTTTAGCACTTAATGTTGCTTTTCTTTGACTTTTCCCTTTTTCTTGTGATAGGTTTGTGACGTCAGGTCGTCAGCTAGCAAAAAATCTGGAGCTACAGTCATTGAATGACCTAGGGTTTTCTAAACGATATGTGCGGTGTTTACAGGTAATTGCAGTGAGCTTCTGGCACCTTTGTTATTTAAATCTTTTAGCTTCTTTTATGCGTTATCAGTATCAAGTAAAAACTTCTGTACATGGGCAGATATCTGAGGTTGTCAATAGCATGAAAGAGTTGATGAATTTTAGCCGCGAGCACAAGATTGGACCCATAGGTATGATGATTCGACTAAGTTCTATGACTATAGGGACATATTTTACTTACATTTAGCGTCTTTACTGCTGGTTACATAATCCTGCGGTGAAAGTTCGTTAGAAATCTTTGCCATGCGGAATGTCAGTATGTAAACCTGCATAATAGCCTTGTGGGATTGATACACTAAGCCGTGTGAACCCTGTGGGGTTGATACATGTATAAGAACCTCGTGCGCTTGCTACCATTATTTGCTTGTTCTTTTTTTGATTCGCTTAAACAGAAAGTTTTTGGTTGTGACTGTTCCATCATATATATATATATATATATATATATATATATATATATATATATCAACTAATTCTGCTTTCATTTTGCAGAGAGCTTGAAGAACTATCCTGGCCAAGTTGCTGCTAAGATTCAGAACCAAAAGGCGCAGGAAATAGGGCAGCAGTCAGCAACTCCTAATAGCCTTCTGACAGATCAGACCACTCTTAACAAAATTACGGGCATCCACCCAAATATCAGCACTCACATGAACAATAACGTTGCAGGTAACCAAGTCCGCAATAACCCCCCACAAAGTGCTGCTTCATTAAGCAATTACCAAAGCCTGCTAAAGAATTTGAGCCCAAAGCAGAGTGCTCTTCAACAGGAAGCATTAATAAGTGCTTCTAATGGTCAGGCAAAGCCTGTGCAATTCCACAGCATGGTATCATCCGTTGTAGCAAACGGCTTATCAGGGGTGAACGAAAATTCGCAGCAACATGTAATTCAGCAGCTTCTGCAAGAAGTGATTAATAATAGCAGGACGCCACAGCAACAGTCTCCTACTGCTCCGATTGTTAATGGTAGTGTGGCCGGTGGGGACGTAATACGAAATAATATTAGCAGTTCCGGAGGCCCCTCAGGGATGAATATTGGGTCAGTAAGAAATTCATCGCCATTGGGAAATATTTCCAATGTCATGAGCCACAATATGAACGCATCAATTTTGGGAAATATTTCTAGCGTCATGAGCAACAATATGAACGCGTCCCACGTAGGAAATGTTCCTACCAACGTGAGCAACAATGCCATGGGCAGGAGTAACAGCTTCAAATCTGTCGATAGCAATCCAACTGTTGTCGGCGAAAGCAGCATCAGCTCAAGAGCCGACTTGGATTTGCCCGAGCTTGATCAAATCGCTCGAGAATTTGCTGAAAATGGGTTGTTCAATGGGGAGCCATGTGATATGGGATACGATTGGAAAATGTGAAAATATTAAATATGGCGAGTTCAATGTATGATTAGAGATATTGTATAGCAACCTTAATATAGTGGCTTGATTTTGTACTACGTGGCTACCTGGCGTTTCTTAAATTTTATCTCTTGGCAGTTTTGAACTTTGCCGCCTTTACATGGTTTCGTTATTGCTGAACTGTGCAGTGTTCGTAATGGTATTTCTAGCTTTCTCGGAAGCCTCTTATGTATTTCTGGTGTTGCGCAGTTGACGAAATCATTGCTGCTAAGATCTTCCAGGTTTGTTTTGCTTCTCACATGTTATTTCATTGCGTTCTGGGAACATAGGATGGTTTATCCCCGGATGGTTGGATTGTGGAGTTTAGCTTAGACATCTGTTATTAGCTTAAAACTTGTGTACTCCGCGAGAGAGTATAGCGTCTGTCGGACGTGAACTCGTATTTTGATGATGTTAGTAAACGTGATTCAAGCTAATCAAAATTGTGAATGCTTTTCTACTTTTTCTGGTAGAGTTGTTCTCGAATGTATCTTACGTTTGCCTTGTTTTCTGTCAAATTCTTGGAGCACTTGTGTACTCATCAGATAATGAATTCTTGGAATATTTGTACTTGATCGGTGATCGCGTATTCACAAAGTGAACAAGCTGTTCAAGGAATTTGAACTTTTTTATTTAGGTGATTTTGATACCCTATTATATCCCTGTTTCCTACGGGCCTAGGAAAGTTATACTGTTAGAAAGATACGAGTTTGCATCAAATCTCTCTAGTTCTACAAATAGTAGTTTAATGCTGAAAATTTTGACAAAATAATACTCAACTAGTGCATTATCCGCGCTTCACGGCGCGTTAAGTACTATTGTATAACAATACTTTTGCTTGTTAGCTAAACAATCATTTTTATTATATTAGAAAAAATAACAAGCAAAGAAAAGACTTTTTAGATAGGCATATTTTTAATTAAACTTTCACAAAATTCGTGTAGCTAAGATTATAGATGTAAGGTAATGGACGTGTAGCTAAGATTATAGATGTAAAAATTGGTCTATTATCGGAGGGTACGATAACCGAACTTTAATCTTCATCTTCACTCGGCTGATTAAGTTCCCTACCACAAGAAAATGGAATATAAATTTTAGGGTTCTAAATGATTCGACGAATTGGCTTTGGTTGCGGTATCTAAAAATATTCTTGAGGTCTATGAATTTTACTCAAAATTAAATACTATTGTCAATATTGTTGGATCTTCTACCGAGCGAAATAATGGACTAAAAATGTTTCATAGTTTTGAAATTGCTGAAATGATTGAAATCAATGAGTTTGAGACATGAACCGGACTCAATCAAGTCGGCACTTCGAAAAAGGCTGGTGATACTCGTTGAAATTCATACTTCAGATCTATTACAAGTTTGCTAAAAATGTTTAAAACAACAGGCACTGTTTTAGAGAATACTATTAATGAAGCATCCAATGCATTTCAATGCGATGAAGCGCATTTAGCTTATAAGACAATGTTATCTTTTGAATTTACGTATATTTTGCATCTCATTAAAGAAATAACGGAGATCACCTACATTCTTTGTCAACATTTGCAATGTAAATTTCAAGATATTCTTAATGCTTTGCATTTTGCGACATCAACAAAATCACTTATTTAAAAGTTTAGAGATGAAGGATGAGGTTCTCTTTTTGACAAAAGTTATTTTGTGTGAACTATGACGTAGAAATTCCAATTATGTCTGCTCCTTATGTGAAGAGATTGTGCTTGCCTTCAACGAGACCTCATTATACTTGAACATCACTATCAAGCTTATATTTTTAATAATGCAATAGATTGTCAATTGCAAGAATTGTATATAAGATTTAGTGACAATATGATAGAATTACTTACTCTAAGTTTGTGCTTTGGATTCTAAAGATGGCTGTAAATCTTTTAACATTGATGATATTTGTAATCTTGCAAAAAAATATTATTCTTAAGATTTTACCAAGTTAGGGAAAAAAGGATAGAGAATAAAGTTTCGTCATTATGAATTTGAAATTTTGCAACATTCTGATTTGCAAAATTTGACAAATATTTGTGAGTTATTCAATAGTTGGTGGCAACAAGAAAGTCAAAAATATATCCCCTTTTTTATTGATTAGTTAAATTTATACTAATTCTTCCGGTTTCAATTGCAACCATCGAACATGTATTTTTCACTATGAACACTATCAAAATCGATCTTCGGAATAAGATGGATGTGACTTTCTTACTAATTCTTTGATCATATATATTAAAAGAGAAATTGCTGAGAAGTTTACTATTGATTCAATCAATGATGGATTCCATAACTTAAACTATTCTAACTTTTGGATGGTAAGCAATAGTTTTTAAAATTTCTTTTGTATTTTTGTACATAAATTTTTTACTATATATAGTTTGCTTTATTTATGTTTTTTAAAGATCAATTTATTTGCATAATATATTTTTGGCCCCCCAGAACTAAAATCCTAGCTTTATCCCTAATCGTCTTGCACCCTTGCACTCGGTGCATCCAAAATCATGAACATCTTGGCTATACCATATGAGTGTGGCTAAGTCGTAATACAATTTAAATAATAGCATCAATGCTATATTTAAAGGTCACTTCAAAGGCTACCCCAATCCTAGTCTAATTGGATTTCTACTCTTATTAATATATAAATTCAAATCCCTAATGGATTTAAATATTTACTCTAATCCAACTCGGATTCAACTACAAATCTAACTAAAATCCTAACAGGGACTTTCATGTAACCTTGAAAGCCAAGTAAGGGTCTAGATTTACCGAAACAACTCGAACTTTTACTAGTTCGTAGATAGCACTAAAGTTTTATAATTTTATATATTCTACCTAGACTTTCAAAATTTTGCAGCTAAACCATTTATATTTTTAACAATTTAACGCTTTACCGGTCCCTAATGCAAGTAGTAAAATGGTTGATGGTTAGCATCCAAGGCCCTCAGTTGGAAGCCCAGTTGGTTTATATTTTTAGCTAAGTTCATTTTTTAAAAAAAAAAAAAATACACGAAACACTATGTTGGCTTAAATGGGCCAGTATCCTGCCCTGTGGCGGAAGGCCATGTGGGCCGAGTCATGTTCGAAATGACGTGAGGCTGGGTTGGGCCGAGTCATGTTCGAAGTGGCGTGAGGCCAGGTGGGCCGAGTCACAATCGAGACCCATGGGCGCTGTTTCTATACACTTTAAGTGAATTGGTTGCGTATTTCTAACAGCTCGAGCTTTTGGGATTAATGGTTAGCGCCAGACAAGTCACTAGACTAAATTATAGTCAAATAATTAAGAAATATAAATGGTACATGCCATCAATGTAAAAGGGTTTTTTCTTACGTCAAAAATTCATTCTTACAATATAAAAATTGAGTTTTAGCATTCGTGTTTTACAAAAAAAAGAAGAAGTATAATTACGATCAATTTTATCCACCAAACTGATTTTTGGCATCAACAGAACTCATCTATATCACTATCGCTTTTAAATTGATGAAATATGAATCTACGCGGTTGTCGCAAACTTTTAAAAGTTTTGATGGTAAAAAGAAAATTTTGAAAGTTTATGCAGCTCCAGGCAAATGGGCTTCAGGGTAGTTCTGATGCATTGAAAGCCACACATTGAATAAAAGATCCCATGCCAATTAAGCAAAATATGCATTAATACACAACCATACTTATTAATTAGTCCCTTGGAAAATACAAGGCTGTTTTTACAAAGCAAATGCGCAAGATAAAATGCAAGCACAATGTACCAGTACTGACTCTTTCAATTCACCAAACTAAACAATCCAAACCAGAAAGATGATAATCCGAAAATCTCTTTGAGCGTCGCACTTCGCTAATTCTCAGACGAAGTCGGCACAGAATTTTGCTTACAGGTGATGTAGAGTGCGCCGAATCATGCTGACCATTCTCGGATCTGTCGATGATTCTACTAAGGCCCAAATAC
The DNA here is from genome assembly GCF_001540865.1 of Ananas comosus. Taxonomy (NCBI): domain Eukaryota; kingdom Viridiplantae; phylum Streptophyta; class Magnoliopsida; order Poales; family Bromeliaceae; genus Ananas; species Ananas comosus. The sequence goes on along the minus strand of NC_033642.1, from coordinate 6,125,969 downwards.
CTCCTCTTTGCACACAGGACATTTCTGATTCAAAACAAGTTAACAACAAGGTTTAATCCCACATTTGTTAACAAATCAGATTGCTAAAGCTAATTTAGAGATAGTCTACAATTATGTGGAGTTTTAGCAAGAACATTTAAAGCTAGCAGGATAAGATACAAACTTTTCGAAATTGGAAAAGGGATTTGCGCATCTACATCTCGTGTACGTGTCAGAGTTGCGTTGTCGCAATCCCATTAAATATGTTTTGCTCTCTTGTATATAAAAAGGCATTTCCCTTCACGGGAAAATATGAGTATCACCAGAATTTTTTTTTTTATATCTTAGGAGACTTTGTAAGTACGCCAGTCGAGCAGTAAACTCTTTTAGCTTCGAAGGAAATAAGGATAGTTGTTTAATTTGGTAAATCTAAGCGTAACGAAAATAATTAGCATGATTATTTCAATGTTAATATTTCTCGAGATTACGATGATCAAGTTGTACCCTTGTTGTTCATTGAGGCCAATTTACTTGAGGATGCACAACTGTGATGTTGGAAACATTTCACTCTCCTGTGTAGGATGGTTTCTTTAGCTTATAGAGAAAGTTTGAGGATATTGAAATTGAACCTTAATATAAGTAACTAGTGTTTAAATTAGTTAGAAACATACCCCTACATTGGTTGCACAATGGTTAAGATTAACCATACCGAAGCAAAAACACACTCAACAAGTCACAATGATTCCCCCCCTAAACTATATATTACTTACGAGTTAAGGTAACGAGAAAGAGAAAGCGCCCATTCAGGTAAAAACGGCGTTCATTTAACACTAGAAGTTTGTGTGCCAATCACTATCAGAATCTTCGTGAGCTACTATTAGTAGAGTGTAAATGATTCTCACCTTGTCAATCTTCAACCACCTGCGAATGCAAGCTGCATGGAAAGAATGTTGGCATGGCAAGGTTATCAACTCTTCTCGGTTCTTGTAGGTTTCCTTACAGATCACACACCTATGTTCATCAAAATATCATCATTATTTCCGAACAAAGAAAGGAAAGATTATGTAAATCAGTTTGTAATGTGATGAATAATAGGAAAAGTTGCAACAAAAGTAAGTAAAATCGAAATGGAGTTTACATAATTGTTTTGGTTACTACATACATACTTAAAATAGGGCATATGCAGGAATGGTAGAGAGACACTGAGGACCTCTTGTTCTTTGTTTTAATTACTATGCCGTAACTTGTATTTTTCTATTACATTGGATTGTATATAGGTAAAAACATACAGAACTTATCTCAACTAAGAGCATTTTGAAACAGCTACCCAATCTTTCAAAATTTTGATTTTACTACCCAACCTTTCAATTTGTTAGATTTGAGACAGTCGGCAGTGCTTTGACTTTAAAATTTGAATGCTCGTTTATTTTTTTAGGCTTAGTTTCGTAACTATAAGTTCGTTAAAATAAGTAATTAGTTTAAATTTTTGAAGTCAAAACATCGATAATTGATAAATTGAAAGGTTGGGTGGTAAAATCGAAATTTTGAAAGGTTGGGTAATCGTTTTAAATGGTCTATAGTTCAAGTAAATTCTGTATGTTTTAACCTTGTAATATTTGCATGAAGAGGGATTAAAAGAGTCATCAAGAACAAATCTAGTTCAGAAAAAAAAAAAAAGGTTAAAGAAGGTGCTCAGTAGAAAACACAATTTTCTTTAAAGAATAAAGTCATGTTGAAAAAAATGCTGACTCATAAATGACATAAAATATGCAAAGAATTACAAGGCCAAATTTGAGCGGAAGAAAATGAAGAATCAGCAAATGGATGAAAGATTTGTTAAGAAAGAGATTTTCCCTACTCTCTTTACCTTAAAGTTTATTATTGTTGAAGCCTTACTTTATAGTTTATTAGCTGAAAATCGGAGATTAATTTTATGGGCTCCGTATTAGACAATTGATAGGAGAAAGATATAGTGAAATCTCTTTAGGAAATATCAGAATTTGTAGGGTCTTAGCGATTTCGCTCATTCCTATTGCCAAGACGAGAATGGCGGAGCCTATCATAATCGAAATCAATTCAAAATCCTTATACTGTCGACTGCTGACAGATCAATTCAATTTTTAAGAACTTCTCAGACAACTTGGGAATTTGAGACAATGAAACAACAGAAACAGAACTTGGATGACTAATGAAGAGCTGCATCCCAACATCAAAGCGTCACTGATCGATAAAGCACATAATTATATTTCATAGTTAGATATGCTTTGGCAATTTCAAGCATAAATGCAGGAATCGAGGCGGATAAAAAAACTGCTGACTAGGTTGAGCAAAATACAGGAGAAAACTGTATTTTAAAAATTGGAAAAATAAAAAGAATTAGAAACAAAAAATGTTCTCGAAACATAAATTCCACCGACTTGCTGCAGGTAGGCGTTTTAAACATTGTGATTACATATCATTTTGTGGTTAGGTTAAATTGAGAGCCTCAAAAAGAGCAATATCCCTGTCGGTTTCTAAAATTATCTGTTTCATCTGTTTAAAACATGAAAATAACATAAAACACAAGAGCAGAGGAATAACTGAACACATACTCTTCGTGTTTCCCTTTTCTCGAGAAGAAGCCACATTTGTACTTCGATGAAGGCAAATATGAGATAAGCTCATCAGATAACCCTCTGTTTTCACTACCAACAGCTTCCTCTAAAGATTGCAGTTGCTAAAATAAGCAAGAAAATGATAATTGAGCTAACGGACACCGAAAAACTCGCACATAAAATTTAAGTAATTATCCAAATACGGACTTAGCTATGAAAATAGCACACTGTATATCGAAGGACGTATCTAATAAATGCCAATAAACATGAACAGATGAAGTGAGCAAAGTCTTCAACAGTGAAGAACACAAGAGCTTTATATCCACACCAGTATCCTACAACTCCCTACTTTACTAGCAAATTCTGTCCTAATAAAAGCTTTTCCTACACCCGACTTTTAGTTGCGATGATTAAGAATGTATGACACGTATCATTTTGAAAGCAATATTGATATATTCAGATTCCCTTCTCAAACTAATGTAAATGTATTGTTGTTTAGAAAAGCCGCTGATGGCATTTAACGTAATATGCCAGCACACAGTGCTGACTTTTGTTTTAATCAAAAGGGGTGTTGAACTGCTTCGCTTAACCGAATCTTATCTTATACTAGCTATAGTGGAAAATTAGACTAATTAGTAATTAGTAGTTGAGAACACACAGCTTGTGATGCCATGTTCCTCGGACACAAATATGCTAAGAGGACTACATTGAAATCAACTAAATTAAGCAATAGATATACTGAGTCAAAATTAGAAACTGGGAGATTATAAAGGTTGTTAAGACAATATCCGGGCAGTTGCCTATAAGAACGATCTTTTGGATAAAGGTGGAATCAGCGGCAGTCCTAAGCTCCCCCAGTTCCAAGAGGTCCTGAGTTCAAATCCTGTTATCCACTGTTTAACTCTCCTATGAGAGTGCAGGGTGTTAGGACTATTCCTAGGCAGGTATCTATCAGATTGATCTTTTATGTAACGAAGATAGCTTGTCCGTTAAACTACTTTGACATCAGAAAAGTCTGCGTGTTCTTTAAGGCATACGGTAATGAGCATATTAGAACAATGGTGCTTGAAAACATATATGCATGGTTTTGTAGTTAGTAAAGGGTGCAAAAATCTTCAGCAAAATGGATCATTGCTTCACATCTATTGATTGTATTCCAGGCAGAGCACAACATCTTTTTTATAGTTAAGATTGACAAGAGATGTCCACAGCAAAAAGTCATCCATTATATAAAAGCACTTCAGTGAAAATATCAGAGTTAGAAGAATATGTGACATAAGCTTGAAAATTACTTTTCTATAGTAAGATGGATACTAATAAGAATCTCAATTATCAGAAGAAAGTAGAAAATCATGTCTGATTAAGAGCTCCAATCTTTCTACAAGGAGGGTGCATATAGAAATCTCAGTTACGAACCTCATATGTCATACTATCTGGATCTATGTCATCTTGTTGCGCGACCTACATATCGAAATGCATGATGAGAGCATTTTACAGAAACATGCCACAAAAAAATATAATTTACCTCCCTCACGTTGTTGGTACCACTGGATTCACCAGTCTCTACGGAAGGCTCGACAGTGTTCATATCTGAAGTAAACCATTACCAAACATGATATCAAAGAATGCCAAGATCATTTTTACTGTGAAAATTAGACAGAAGAAATTGAAAATTTGAAATAACTTGTCGTGAAAAAAAAAGAAGAAAAGAAATCACAGGATTATAGTAATTACATAACTAGTTCAGTACATTATAGGACAAGAAAATAAGATAACAAAAGTTGTTCATACAATTTTTCAGCTTTTAGATACGTACCCAAAGAGTTTTTTTTTTAAAATAATATCAAAATTACCTGTGAATTCGTTGGAAGATGTAAGAATATGCAAATTCTCTAACTCCTGCATTTGCCTAGCTATAGCTTCGTCAGTTGCTAATTGCATGCTAATATTCACAGATCCTGAGGAAGTTCTAGTGCTGCTGCTTTGGTCCGAATCATGATCAGCTCTGGCATCGCCATTTGAATCTCTATTTTGATCATTCAGATTATTATCCATTATCGATTTGTAAAGACCTTCCTGCATTAAGTTGTTCATGCAATTAATGAATGATCACAAAGAACATAATATTATCTTCATTGGAAATGAAATTTGGGATGAGAATCACATGTAAACAAAATTAATTGGTTTGAGTTGATCTACAGGTTTTGGGCATGATGCTATCCTTTGTTTCCACTCTTTTCTTCGCTCTTCCCTCGATCTTTCTCTTCTCTTTCTTCTTTTCATTGACAAAACTTGCAATTTTTCCATGTATAATGGTTTCTCCCAAATTTTTCCTGATGATATTTAAATCCAAAACTGAAATGTAACAATCAAATCGTATGAATGGGAGATTCATTTGATCTACTCATCAGATGATTACTTCGTTGAATTTCCCGGAGATATTTTTCATTGTTTTTATAAGAATTCAATATTGTAAGAAATTCTTCCATTCACTTTTATGTTTTTCTAAGTAAATAATTTGTATAGTAACTAGACTTATTCATCATACGATCCCTCTGTTAATTTTCCCTGAGAAGGAGCCTTTCATGTTTTTCATGAAAAATTTAACATTATAAAGAGACTTTCCATAAAAATCCTACAGTTTTTGAAAAATCTGAAAACCGAAATTAGAACATCGAAGTTAAATAATGTGTAAATCCACTAGATGCACCCACCTGTTTACCTGGATGCAATCACAAATCTTATTATTGTACTACACATGGATATCATATTTGTACTTCAAGTGAATGCTATATCATTGCGCTGATACAGAGTTATATATATATTATTATGGTTCCACCCTACTATAGCTAAAATGTCACTAAAAAAAGATGCCGCAATTAGATTCATCACCAAATATGCAATAAAACAATAATGTGGCAAAAAATGCCAAAACAGTGCCAGCAGCACACAATCGTTACCCACATGTCGGCAAGACACAGTGTGCTACCGTGCCATGCCGTGCATAGCTAGATACGAAATTGGAACCAGAATGGAAATCAGAATGGACCGGAATCAAAAACAGAAAGAAAAAAATCCCCTAATATGTTTGGTTTAGAATAATAATCGGAATAGTGAATTCCTGTCTTTACTGTCTGGTTGAGATGGGAAAAAAAATTGGTCATAGAAAATAATTAAAATACTATTAGAATTAAAATATAGATCATAAAATTAAATTTAAAATTAGCTATCGACTCAAAACATAGAATTAAATTTATTATTGAAATTCAAACTAAAACTTAAATAGTAAAAATTAACATTGAAATTTAAAATAATAAGTTAAAATTTAAAATGTAAATTTTTTAAAAAGTTGAAATTTAAAATTGAGTTCACAATTCAAAACATAAAACTAATTTACGATTTGATTCAAATTCAAACTAAAAAATTACAATTTAAATTCCAATTTGAATCTATAAACTTGATTTAAAATTTTAAGTTTAAAATTTTAACGTAAAATTTGAATTTAAATTTAAATTTATATATCAAATTCAAAATGCTTGATTGCATTTAAATTTCAGCAACCCAAAATCTAAAACTAAAAATTCAAAATTTAAATTTAAACTTATATTTCAATTAAACATTAAAGTTAAAAAATTAAATAAAAAATAAAAAATATAATTGAGATATTTTTGGAACAAATATTCATTCTGCTTGGATTCAATTTCCAATCAAGCCTCTTAGTCCAGAATGGAAAAAATGGTGATAAGATGATTCCCATTCCAGAGAGAGAATCAAGAATGAGACTTCCGCATACCAAACACTCACAAATGGAATCGTCCATTCCGATTTAGCTTTCTGGGTGAAAAAAGGGCGAGCCAAACATGCTAAATCCTTGAAGCTGAGTTGGCTTCCACAAAAGCAAATATAAAGTTTCGACTGGCATTAGAACCAAACTAAGAAAGCTCTATAGAGCATATTCCTGATGAATGAAGCGGGTATCGTGCCTACCTTTTTCTCAAGAAAAAAAATAAAATAAAATAAAATTACACACTCTATGGAGGAACACATCTTAGCCTCAATATGCCATAGCACTTTTTAGCCTTTTTGTTAGAGAGTTTACTTCTTTGTCGATATCCAATCTAAGAGCATGTTTGGTTTACGATTAGAATGAAGTTGCACAAATCACCCAAAATTATTGGGTTTATCATCGGAATAAAATTCAGAATGGACAATTGAGACACCTAAGATGCTGAGAGATGGTTTTGGTTAAGGGAGAGGAGGAGGAGGAGGAGGTGTTTGTGAGAGAGGGGTTTACTCTGGAATGGGCCAATCCAGAATTCAAAGTCGAATTGGGCAATAAATGGATTGGGTCATTCCGATTCCTCTAAACCTCACGACATCTATCGGAATAAGTGAATCTCATTCTGATTCCAGAGTCCAAAAGAGGCGAACCGGACAAGCCCTAATAAGAGGATAAGCAAAACTGACCTGATCTTCAATCACTTCGACAGCAGCATCGACGAGATCATCTAATCCTTCCAATTTCTCTTCTGCAGCATTGGAGCCAGGAGAGTTTACATAATACACATGAGTTTTCTCTCTCTCTTTTGTTTCAAATTCAATTGTCATGGTGACCACCAAAGCTCTATTGCTGAAGCAAATAGTAAAGAACCAAAAAATATAACAAAATCAATCTTAAGTTTTATTCCATGAAAGATACAGCCAATAATTATATGCACACAGAAAGGGAATTTCTCACCCACTTGTTGGTGAAGCAAAAATTGCATAAGAAACAGAGACTCATATAGAAACAGAGACTCCCTAAAACATTAAATTCAAAATAGTATTTAGTAAATGGTATTCATTCAAGAAAAGGAAAAAAAATAGAGACTAAAAAAGCACCAAAAGGTTAAACAAGTTCAAAATCCATAGCCTTTCTAATTTCTTTTGATAACATAAGCAACAGATCATTGAATAGCAATTAAATCCACTCAAAACAACACTGTGGTGTATATCCACCAAGTTTTTTTTTTTTTTTTTACAAAAAAAAGGAGAAAAGAAAATTCAAAAACTTAATGCATGTATCAGCAGTGAAGATGCACAATCAGAAAACTTTTTTTTTTTTTTCTTTTGTTTGGGTTTAAACCTTCCCTTTATAAACCAAAAGTGAAAGAAATAGTAAAAAGGAATATACCTTAATCTCTCTTATTCCTCTTCCTCTTCCTCTTCCTCTTCCTCTTCCTCACTTGGAATTGCTCATGGTGGTGGGTTGTGTTTTGCTCTTAAAAGTGAGAGGGGGGAATATGAAGAGAGAGTGTCCTTGTCTTAAAATGTCCTATTATATTTATTTATTTATTTATTTATTGCTTTTAATTATAATTAATTTTTGCTTTTAATTATATGTTAGATGGTTATCTATTACATTGATATCGCGGAGAATATGGCATCTAAACTTGTTCTAAACCTTTTTTGGGTTCTGCATTCGCCGCCTCCGTGATAGATTTTTTTCATAAATAATCCTGTCGATTTTTATAATTATAAAAATAATTTTTTTAAAAAAATAATTATAAAAATAGATCTCTAAATACGGTAAATAATTCACCACATTCATAACTCTTCTTTAGAAGTAGAAAAAGAATACTTTTACTATCGTAGAAATATAGAAAAAAGTGAGAAAAAGAAAGAAAGTGGTGAATCATTCACCGCTCATTCACCGCTTTTAAAAACGGTGAATCATTCACTGCTTTTATAGGACCATATTTACAAATAAAAATTTAACGGGTCTATTTTTAGAATAAAATTTAGGGGAGGGCTATTGCACAAAAAAACCCTCCGTGATCTGTAATTTTTTGGGTAAAAATATGAAGAACTTATCTATAGTATGTACTATTTTAAATTGGTTATTCGGTCTTTTAAAGTTTTGATTTTACTGTTCAATCTTTCAATGTTATTTGGTCTTTTAAAATTTTAATTTTACTGTCCAATTTTTTAATTTATTTGATTTGAGTTAGTCAACGATCCTTTGAATTCAAAATTTTAATATACAATTTTCGTACCTATGAATTCATTAAAGTAAATAGTTATCTCAAATTTTGAAGTTAAAATATTATTGACCAACTCAAATCAAATAAATTGAAAGATTGAATAATAAGGTTGAATAGATAATTTTTTAAAATAATCTATAGTTTAGATAAGCTTGGTATCTTTCTACTTTTTTTTTTTTTTTTTTTTTTTTTTCTGCAGCAACCATACACAAATTATAATTTATCTAAATTTTACTGTACATGTGACAAGTGTTACGTACAATCCATTTCTAAATCGTTTTCTGCTGGACTGGTTTGGTGGTATTTCTTAATCATTTTTTGTTAGTGATTTAGCATCAGGTGGAAAATTAACAAATAAATAATCTAAAATTAATAAAAAAGATATTTATTTTATTCGATGCATTTTAACATTTGTTCGCTCACCATCTATCAATCTTATTTCATGAATTGCGAGTTTTTCTACATTGATTTATTAATATACTATTATTAAAAGGACAATAAAATAAACAAGCGGTATATAGAAAATATATAATCTCTCTTAAAATCGCTGTTATTAATTACCATCTATTACCGGCCATCCCTAGAGCAAGTGGCAAAAGACTTGGTGGTTGGTACCCGAGACCCAAGTTCGAATTCTAGTTGATTCATATTTTCAGTTAAGTTTATTTCTAAATGAAATAAACGAAACGGGTAGCGTTCTACCTATCTCTCAAAAAAAAAAATTACCATCTATTTTGTGTCACTGTCGAGTCTGAGTGTGCTTAGCAACCTAAAACTTATGAACCCCTCTTTCTATTAATTTATGACCACTGTTTATGAGGAACATCGGAGGTCTCTTGAAAAGTTGCTCATGCGCTTACACTTACAAATTGATTTATGCAATGTCGCTAATACATCAGTGGTTATAGAAAATATGCAAGTCGTACTCAGAGCATTACTCTTAATTTATTACATACTTTTGAAATAGTTGATTAACGTTTACAATTCACGAGTGATATTAGAACCAGTGGCAGAGATTCGATTTTCACACACTGCATTTAATGCTCCTAAGTGTTGTGAGGATTGTTTGTTATTTATTATTAGAATAAGGCTACTGTGCTATTAGGAGTATAGTAGTCCTTGTGCTTCTAAAAATTTATAACAATCCATCATCAATTTTGATAGGTGCATGGTTAGGGTGCTAGAGAATAAAAATTGAAGAAAAATTTAAAGAGAAGAGAAAATTAAGAGAGAAATGATATATTAGTTCTAATTATCTATCAAAATTGATGAATAGTTACGAACTTAGAAGAATAAGGGATATTGTGCTCCTAATAGCACAGTAACCCTGCTCTTTATTATTGGCTAAAGTAAGTCTAAATTTCTGCTCTGTAACAATAAGCTTAGAAGATTAATAAATTGAGTTGGATAAACTTAATAAATTAAGTCTACAGTAAGGCGCCGTTTGGATGCATAGTTAAAAAATTCCATAGAATTTTTATTCTATGGTTTTAGTCTAAATAAAATACGGAATCCTGTAACTACAAAAAAAATCCACAGTTTCATTTTTAAGCTGTTTGGATACAGATCATACAATTCCATAGTATTTATAACAATTAAATTTTTAAAATTTTAAAATTCAAAATTCAAAATTCAAAATTCAAAATTTAAAAATAAAATTTTAAAAATTAAAATTCAAAATTCAAAATATAAAATTAAAATTTAAAATTAAAAATTAAAAAATTAAATTAGAATTTATGTTTTAAATTTGAAATTTGAAATTTAAAATTTGAAATTTAAAACTTTAAATTTTAAAATTTAAAGTATACCATTTAAACTTTAAAATTTGAAATTTAAAAAATCTATAATTAAAATTTTAAATTTTAAATTTAATAATTTATAAATTTACATATTTATAAATTTAAAATTTAAAATTTAAGTTTAAATTTAAATTTTAAAAATTAAAAATTAAAAATTAAAAATTAAATTAAAATTTGAAATTTGAAATTTGAACTTTTTGAAATTTGAAATTTGAAATTTGAAATTTGAAATTTGAAATTTGAAAGTTGAAAGTTGAAAATTGAAATTTGAAATTTGAAATTTGAAATTTGAAATTTGATATTTAAAATCAAAATTAAAATTGAATTTTAAAATTTTAAAATTTGAAATTTAAAATTTTATTTTGAAATTTAAAATTTAGAAATTGATACATCTTTGGAAGCCCAAAATTGTGGAATTTTTTTCACTTTGGTTAAAGTGGATTGTAAGTTTACTTCATTTTTTGAAGTATAGTATAACTATACTCCAAAAATTACGTTATTTTTTTTTCTTCCAAACGCTTCATAGGATTATTTTGCTACCGGCGTAGGATAGTTTAACTATGCTACGTTTTTAGAGGTATCCAAACGGGGCCTAAACCTAATGGTAACAAACTAAAAAATAGACCTAACGTTTATGGAATAAGGACCAAGTTGCACAAATAGTATCACATCATGTATGGGCCAAACCAGTTGCAACGCAATGTACCTACCATTAATTTCATTTGTAATCTCGTGTTCTTTATTCAAAAGAGGAGGTACTAAGTAGCGATCACAACCCACTTAATTAATTCTCCTTTTGTGACCCGTCTATAGTATAGACCGGTTACAGCCAAAAGTTGACCAGTTTTAAGGAAAAGATCTCACGAATAAAATACTCTAATTTTAGTAGATTTTAATCATATTTATTAAAAACTTAATTTTCAAAGTTATTAAATTTAATGAAATTTAATTCCCAATTTAACTCGCTAAACTCACTTCGATTCGTAATGGCATATATTGAGAGGTCTCCATACATATTTTTAGCCTTTTATTTTATCGGGTAAATACTGGTGTGTACTTTTCTAAAGTTAAATTTAACTTACATATTCTCCAAATTTTAAATTAATCTGCATATACTTCTAAACTTGTAATACTTTATAAAAATACCTTTTCAATTATTATTTTTTTCAATTTTGGTTAAATTTTCTTTCGTTTCCTCTCTTCTTAATTTCTATCTTACGATTTTTTCGCCTACTACATCACTTTCTTTCTTTTTTCGAGTAAGCCAAATACTCTTCTATACAGATTTAGCACATAGTATATGATTGTGACTTCTATTATTAATTACAGCAAAATATTCTCTTCTCGATCTAAAGCAATCTGGTAGGAGATACTCCTCGATCTCAACTGGGGCCATTTTCTTTAGCGGATCAGATTGGAAACGAAGATGAAGAATTAGAGAACGATAAGAGAAAAGGAGAGCGGAAACTAGAGAACATTTAATAAAAATTACTAAAAATGTAATAAAAGGGATATTTTCATAGAGTTGAACTGGAGTACTATTAATAGTATTTGAACTTTTTTGCTATCGATTTTTTAGCCGTTAGATCTACACTTTAATCAATTCACCCTTTAGATCATACTTTTCAGCCAACCACCGACTCAACCCTGAAGGACTACCACTAAAACCCTAGGGGACCACTATTATCCTAACCCTATAATTTTTTATCCAAGAATTAAAAACTCGATAGTAAAAGAGCTCAAATACTGTTAATAGTATTCCGGTCCAATTCTATTTTCATAAGGTATTATAAGTTCAGAGGAGTATGTATATGTATATACGCATTAATTTGTATAAGTTATTTTTAAACTTTAAAAGAGTGCACCAGTATTTAACCCTGTTTGATTTTATTGTCTATTTGTCTCTGCTACTCACAGAAACTAAAGTGAGCCACACTTTGTTCCCGAGTCTTTGTCATTTAACAAAGAAAAAGAATAAGATCGAGGGAGTTGATCCAAGAGGGGGGAAAAAGTGAGGGGGAAAAGGTGAATGAATGGAGTGGAAAGGTATGTTTTGTAGTTGTTATACTGGAATTTTCTCCTTCAATTATGCTACCCTGGAAGTTCCATGCATATATACGGAAGTAGTAATAGTTATATATATATATATAGGAAGCATATGAAGAACCTGGTGCTTCCGACTTTTTGACCTTTATTTTCTTCGATCATTTCTAAATTTTGGATTATTTCTAATTTTTGGATTAATATTATTACCCTACGGAAATCATTCAACCCTAAAAGGATCACCTTTTATGCTTCCAAAAGCATAGTAGGCCCTTTATGTTTCGAAAGCATAGTAACTTTATACTATATATTTAAAGAGAAAAAAGTATGTAGCATAATATCCGTTTCGTTTTTTTTAGAAATAAATTTAGTTGGAAATGTAAAACATCTTGGTTTTGAACTTAGAATCTCGAGTATCCATTATCAAATCCTTTGCCACTTGCATTAGAAACAGTTTGTGTGCTAGATATATTTATAGATTGTTTCCTATTGAATTATGGGTAAGACGGTAACGGAACTAATCCTAAACTTTTGTTGTTCTATAAAATCATATATGTGGCAGATTAAATTGCCATGTTATATTTAATGTGTTTCTACATGCCTTTCATATCTACATCACATGTATTTTGAACCCCGCTTTAGTTTCGTACCTCATCTGTTAATTTTACATATCTCTTTCATAACAATAAAGACTTTATTAATTACAATCTACAAACTTCCATTTCGACTTCAATTAATAAGTGTATTTTTTTTTTTCGCAACACTTCGAGGTCCTTGCTGCCTCACCCATATAGCTTAATTCACTTTCTTTCTGAATGAAGCGGGTAGCGTGCTACCTTTCTCTCAAAAAAAAAAAAAAATTAATAAGCGTATTTTATCTATGACTATGAAATAATTTACCAATTCCAAAAGAACAAGCAATGGGTCATATAATGTTATAAACCATTGTAGATATGTAACCATACACATTACTTTCATATTGACCCAATTAAGGTCCTTACATAAAATAAATAAGTAAATAAATAAGCAATGGGCATATAATACTATAAACCATTGTAGATATGTAACCATACACATTACTTTCACATTGACCCAATTAAGGTCCTTACATAAAATAAATAAGTAAATAAATGAATAAATAATGTTTTCTTTTTTTTTTTTGAGAGATAGGTAGCACGCTACCCGCTTCGTTTATTTCATTTAGAAATAAATTTAGCTAGAAATGTGAATCAAATAAGATTCGAACTTGGGTCTCTGCCAGGTACCAACCATCAAGACCTTTGCCACTTGCTCCAGAGACGGTCGGTATGAATAAATAATGTTAATAAAGTAAATTTAGGAGCCCATTGTCTTGTGTGGTTATGTGTACAACATTTGGTGACAAATCATCTTCAAGGAGAGTGCACCTAACACATATTATATATGCCATGATTTGTTTCTTTCTTTCTCCCATGCATCTACTCTATTAAATTATTTAAACTTTATCTATCATATTCATTGGGTCTCAATGTTCTTGTTGGGATCATTTCTCTTTTCTTCAAATGATATTATTTGAATCATTAATTTCTGATTTCATAGGAAAATTTTTAAATAGTTCCTTACATTTACCGCATCCGCATGTCAATATCTTGTATTTTTGTTGTTTCACTCGGTTATCATGTGCGTAATAATTATTCTGCTATGCTAGTTATAAGAATCGTTCATATCCATGCTCTGAACAAAACTAAACAACTATACTTTGAACACTAGTTTTATGTAACAACGAAAGCAAACACCAATAAACCTTTTTTTTCACGAAAAAATATTTTTCCTCTAAAATTTTTCTCAATAACTTTATGTGCGGCATACGAACCCCCAAGTTTTACATAAAACCACAAAATAAAATCATTACTGCTTAGCGCAGTTGGCTGGTATCCTCAAGTTCTAGCCAAGAGGCTAGAGCACAAATCCTGCGTTTAGAAAAGAAAAGATGCCAAATACAATAGCAGAATATTAAAATAAGAATGACATAAACTACAAGGGGTTATTTGAAGTTTGGAGGAGAGAAGACTGGACTTCTAGAAAAGTAGAACGACTTGTGGTCAATGACCAATCACGTCAGTCCACGTGGTGTCAATTTGTTGCTGAAGATCACTCTCATCCACATATTTTATTTTATTTTATTTTATTTTTTTACTTTATCCATGTGTGACCACAGTGATTAGCTCTTAAACTCAGGATCGACTTACGTGTTGAGGATGACATGATATTTTTCTTTCCAATATAAATTTTTCATGGTGATTTTTTTTTTTTGACCAATTTGCGTAGAAAATTTACAAGTTTTAAACTTTTACAAAACTGAACCGTTTTTTTTTTTTATTTTGCAGATTCATACTGAATTTTCAAAAAACTGACCATAATATTTTTATTCCTTTCTCATTATCCTTTTTTATTTTTTTCTCGTTCTTTTTCTTCCCTCTACGAAGAGAGAGGCGGAGGCGGAGGCTGCTTGCTTCCCCTCTGCTCCCCACACCCTCGCGTCCGCGCACCACCCGCCTTCCTAGCCTCCGACCCCACCAAGGCTGCGCTTGCTACCGCCCTTTGGGACGCCTCTCCTCGCGTTCGCCCAATGCATCCTCACCCGCGCTCACTTACCCCCCGCCCTCCTCACCTTCAACCCCGCCGAGGCTGCGCCGCGATCCTTCTTCTTTTTTCTTTTTTCTTTTTTTTATCTCCAAACCTCACCCACTGCCTTCGCGATCTACCTCCACCTCTATTTCCACCTCCACTGCAGAATATTTTTTACTTATTAAACTCACTTCTGGGAACGCGCCGCCGGCGATGAAAAGGAAGCGCTTCTCGGCATCAAGAAACTCGCTGGCGAGGGAGGGGGCATGCAACCCACTACGCCCACCGAGGCTGACAACGAGCGAGATGAAGACAGAGGAGGGTGCGATGATGTCGGAGACAAAGGCAGGGGGGCTGCGAGCACGGCATCCCAGAATGGCGAGCGCGGCTTCGGCGAGGTCGGAGGCAAGGAGGGCGGGGGAGGGTGCACGGGAGTATCTCTGGTTAAGCACTTTTATTTGTTTAAAATAAAAAAAATTAATTAAAAATCAAAAACTAGAGAATCAGGAAGAATAACTAGAGAAGAAGAAAGAAAAAGATGAAATTGTATTGTTAAAATAAAGTTACAGTATTTTAGAAAAATGTTACACAATTATAGACGTAAATTATACTCTTTGAGATGTAAACTGCACACTTTAAAATAAAAATTACACTCTTTAAATAAAAATTGCACTCTTTGATAGGAGAAATAGTATAACTACCTCCTAAAGAGTGAAACTTTCGTTTAAAAGTGTAACTTTCATCTTAAAGAATACTCTTTGGGAGAAAAAAAAGTATAACTATCTCCCAAAGAGTGCAATTTTTATTTAAAGAGTGTAAATTTCATATTAAACGGTGCAATTTATATCTCAAAAAGTGCAACTTACGTCTATAATAATGCTACGTTTTTCTAAAATAGTGTAATTTTATCTTAATAATTCAATTTCATCTTCTTCTTTCTTATTTTCTAGTTTTTAATTTTTAGTTAATGTTTTTTTTTTATTTTAAGCAAACAAAAGTGTTTAACTGGAGATGCTCCCGTACACCCCTCGTCCTCCTCGCCTTCGACCTCACCGAGGCCGCACTCGCTGCTGCCCTCTGGGACCCCGCGCGCGCCGCCGCCCCGTCATCTTCTCCGGCATCGTCGCGCTCTCCTCCATCTCCACCTCGCTCGTCGCCGGTCCCGGTGGACGCGGTGGGTCGCGTGCTCCCTCCCTCGCAAGCGAGCTTCTTGATGCAAAAAGCGCTTCCTTTTCGCCGTCAGCGGCGGTGGTGAGAACGGTAGGTTCCTAAGAGTGGATTTGATAGGTAAAAAATCTGCTGCAGTGAAGATAGAGGTGGAGGTAGAGGTGGGTCGCGAAGACGGTGGAGGATGTTCGGAGAGAAAAAAGAAAAAGCATCGCAGCGCAACCTCGGCGTGGTCAGAGGTAAGGAGGGTGGAGGGTGAGTAGGCCCGGGCGAGAGCGCATGGGGCGGACGCGAGGAGGGGAGTCCCAAAAGGCGGCGGTGAGCGCAGCCTTGATGAGGTTGGAGACGAAGAGGGCGGGTGGTGTGTGGACACAGGCGAGGGCGCGGGAGGTAGAGGCAAGGCAGACCGCCTCCGCCTCTCTCTTCGGAGAAGGGAAAAAAAAAAAGAACGAGAGAAAAAAAAAAATGAGAGAGAGAAAGTTATAAAGGTATTTTGATCAGCTTTTTAAAAATCCGATCCGAATATGCAAAATCGAAAATGGCAGTCCAGTTTTGCAAAAACTCAAAACTTGTGAATTTTTTATGCAAATTGGCCCCTTTTTTTTTGTCTTTTTTGCTTG
Source organism: Ananas comosus (assembly GCF_001540865.1). Classification (NCBI taxonomy): domain Eukaryota; kingdom Viridiplantae; phylum Streptophyta; class Magnoliopsida; order Poales; family Bromeliaceae; genus Ananas; species Ananas comosus. Next base: position 6,109,137 of record NC_033642.1, on the reverse strand, counting down.
AAAAGAATTTTTTATTTTTTTATTTTTACAAGAATTAGCTCTAAACATAAATGCATTAACACCAAATCGTCTGTGATGTCAATCGTTAGATGTATGTTGGAGGCCTCATTTGGTTAGGTAGCATATCAAATTTTCAATAGAAACATCTCCATATCTATTTCAAGCTATTCTAGGGCATATAATACGTAAGTGCGAATTAATAACTTTGGCTAAGTATTTTATACCTTATAGTCGAGGTCCAATAAGTTACTACTTATATACGCTAGTCAATAAGATTAATTAATTGTAATATAAGAGCAAGTTGCCAACTGAAAGTGTGAAAACTAAATATTATAAAAGACAACAGTTGCTCCATAAAAATGACCAGAGCATCTCTTAGTTTGGCGCCTCTTTAAGTTAGAATCATTTAATTTGAGAGACTGATTGGCTCCATTTTATTTAACGACCGCATGAATGTCACTCATTAGTAATGTTTGCTCTCATGTGATATTATTTACATGTTCCCGGGTTTTAAGATTTAGAACCAAGTACAAAAAGAAAAAAAAAAATCTATTAGAATATTAAAAAAAGTAAATTAAATTTTACACTTTCTTTTAATGTAACATTGAGTTGAATTAAAAAGAAAAAAAAAAATCTAATCACCTTCTTCTTCTTCCAAACCTGCCCCACATAACGTCCTCTCTTAGTATTGATTCTAAATAATATTTATTAATAAAATAACAAATTTTCTTGTTTGTTCTTCCTTGTAAATAATGATTATTGATAGTTTTCAATTTTTATTATTGTTGGCATGTTGCTAATTTCTTATGATCAATAAGAAACTAATTTATCAATTAAGCTTTTTGCGAGCGAATTATATATGAAGAAAATTTTAAAAAGAAAGACTCATTCTAACTTTTCTCAATAAAAGTTATTTCAAACTCAAGAAAGCGTAGATAGAAGTAGGAATGAAAATGTAGGAGATATTATTTAACACCACAAGTCAATTATGACGCCCCATTTTTTAAGGGGTCGTTTATTCTAGAATTAATTAAGCTTTAGCACATTTAATTCTCTTAACTTCTTAAGCTTAACCATCACTCAAAATACTATAGTCGAGTTAAAAGGTTTAGCCCTATGATCTCCTATCTATAGGACTATTTCAGATTCTAGAAGCATTATATTCTTTCGTCTTTTAAGTTCTGAAATCCTTGTCAGGTTCAAGCACACTTACAAGCATCAAACGATGTGAGATTCGTCTCGCTAACCTTAATCAATCTTGTGGGGAGCTGCGCTTCACCTACAATGATTGTCAACCGGAAAGTCGTGCTCTACCCATTGTATAATTTTGACTCAGTCAAGCATCATCTTATATTTTCGGCTAATGATTGGCTCTAATACCAACTATGATGCTCCACTTCCCTAGGGGTTCACCTATTCTAAAAACTACTCTAGCTTTAGCACGCGTAATTCTCTTAACCTCGTAGGTCTAACCACTGCCTAAAATGTTTTTGCAATAAATAAACTGATAAAAATTTTCATCTAGCTGATCTGACAAATAGAAAAGAATATTAGGGTATCATCCAAATAATTGGGACAATATAATAATAGCATACTAAAAAAAAAAAAAAACCTCGCCAACCTTGTAATTATGATTTTTCCAAAAGAAATATTAGAGAAGGGTGCGGAGACTCAATCCTTTTTGTTTTGACTAATATGATAATTGGTTAGAATATAGTATAAAGGAGAATGCATTATTTTGCTTGTGTTGCTATTTATTTTAAAATGTATTGGAAAATAAGGTAGAGGTGATATTTTTGCTAGTGAAGGTTTTAAGTAAGGCTTGGTACCAAAAAGAAATACTAGATTTCATATTGCTGGAGATAATGGTAACCATAATCAAACTGTGAAAAAAATATGGAAACATAATGAAGCAAAAATAATCTATACAAATCTCTCTTAATAGGCAATTGGAGCAAGCTAAGAATGATTACAGCACTTGTTTGAATACATCAATAGATTTTTTTTTTTGAGAGAGATAGATAGCACGCTACCCGCTTCATTTATTTCATTTAGAAATAAATTTAACTGGAAATATGAATCAACTAGGATTCGAACTTGGAACCTCGAGTACCAACCACCAAGTCCTTTACTACCCGCTTTATTTATTTCATTTAGAAATAAACTTAACTAGAAATGTGAATCAGCTAGGATTCGAAATTGGGACCTCGAGTACCAACCACAAAGTCCTTTACTATTTGTTCTAGGAACGGTCGGTAATACATCAATAGATTGTTTGAGATTTATTTTGTCCTAAGTGTTGATATTCCACAGCCATATATTGTGAGTGCCATTATTGAGTAACAATTAGCATCATTATTCATGATCTTTTTTTTTGAGAGATAGGTAGTACGCTACCCGCTTCGTTTTATTTCATTTAGAAATAAATTTAGCTGGAAATGTGAATCGACTAGGATTCGAACATGGATCTCAGGTATCAACTACCAAGCCCTTTGATAGATCGCATAAACTACAAACGAGTCTTATTTTGTACGACCTCTTTATTATATTATATACATATTAGTAAAACTTCCACTTTGTTACTTAAATAAGCAATTAACTTTTTTACTTTTTAAATTTTTATTAAGTTCATTTAGAATACGCCGACAAAATTATGACCAGACTTCAATTATGAGAGAGAGTGTATTTGGCATGTTCTATTCATTATTTTCCTCATCAACTTCAATTGTCTCTTGTAGCTATATTAAAAAATCATGATGGTGTTACCTGTCATTTTGACATTGATTGGTCATGTTTTAAATATGGTTAACATGTTGGATGTGGTTCAAGTGATTTATTTAAGACAATCTATAAAGAAACAGTCGGTCTATTTAAGTCGAACTATAAATATACGATAGATCTAACGATAAGAATATATCTGGACACGTCTTTGATGGACGGACGTGATTTAACATCCTTATATCAAAGTTATATAAAAATATGTAACATACGGGAGTCCCGGTCTAGCCCTAATCTAATTTTCTGTGACGGCTCCATCTTCAGAGATAAAAGAATTAGACTCGCAACATCCCGCTCTCTTGCAGATCACGAACGAGAACGAACCACGAGCAAAAATCGACGTCTACAAATTGGGTACAAAAATCGAAATCATGGCATAAGATACTATCTTAGTTTCTGATAAAGTTTCAAAATAAAAAGCTTGTTCTAAGTGTAGAGATATGGTTAATTAAGAAAAGTAAGTTGAAAAGTTGAAAAATACATTTAGTAGGGAGCTTCAATTAAAGTGGGTGAGGTTTAAATAAGAAATCGGTCTAGAATGTCAAGCCATACTCATTAGTGATGTCATATAAATTGCTTTTCAATTTAATTGCTATATTCTTTTCTTGAGAAATGATTCGGTACTTTTTTTAAAAAAAAATAAAAAAGATCTTAACCGTTAATTAATAGAGGGTAAAAATGTAACTTTAATACTTAGCAGGTAAAAGGATTATTTTATTTAAGATTAGTTTGGTAATTAAATAATACAATATTTAAAGAAACTTTTAATTGAGGTCCTAAATTTATGCATTAATTAGCACTAATTTAGGAAATTAATTGATTAACCAAATTTATGCAATTATTAGGCATTAATTTAGGAATCTACTTTAAATGTTTTAGTGTTTCTCAAATTATGCATTAATTTAAATTATAGAAATTTTAGAAATAGTTTTATTTCTAAATACGATGAATTTAAATTTTAAAAATTAAATACTTAAAATTTAAAAGTGAAATTTAAATTAGAGGAATTTCATATTACTATTTAAAAACTAAATTTCTACCAAGATTTAAAATACAGTTTATTCGCACCAGTTTAAAACGTAATGCATAAAAAACTTAGAGAGTAAGATTTCTACAACTAGATTTCTCTAGAGGAATTTTATATTACTATTTAAATTTTAAATTCAATGATTTAAAAACTAGATTGAACCGATTGATTTGACTGATCAGACTTTGACCTATTCTATCAAGAATCTGATTTTAACCTATTGAACCGAATAACATTAAGAACAATTTGGAACCGGTAAAGATAATAAATATTTTAAACAGAATGATAATTTAACTGTTAGAGCTAATAAATATTTTAAATATAATTTTAAACATATAAATTAAAAAGATTAGAATTATTGGTGAGAAAAAAAATAGTTAGGAATTTGAATTCGAATCTGACTAACAATCACAAAACTTATTTCCGAACTCGACGGATTTCAAAAATCCATATCCAAATTCAAAACTGACCAATTTTCTGAAACCCAAAACCAAATCTAAACCAGAAGACTAGAATTCAAACAATTATTTCTATTTACCATATTTCAAAGTATTTATATGACACTTAAATTTTTAAAATATAAATTTGAATATAATATTAAATTTTAAATTTAAAAGTGAAATTTAAATTAGAGGAATTTCATATTACTATTTAAAGTTTAAATTCAATGATCATATTGTCAAATCATTTGAAATTTTCCTTATATGAAATGCCAAATTATGAAAGGAAAGATAGAGTGAGAAAAAGGAAACAAAGAAAAAATAAAAATTTTGAAAATATAGTTAATGTAAAATGACTAAATTGCCCATGTATTAAAAAACAAAAATATCCTTTTTTTAGGTACCTGATAACCGGTATCTCTCCCAAAGTGACCTACTCTTGCATGTCACAATTTTAAAAAACCTAAATCTGAGCCGTTGAATACGCGTGAATGAACGGTAACCAAAAAAAAAAAATATAGAAGCATTACTCTCTTTTCTTTTGTTGATATACTTGAAGCAATTGCAATAGAAGGCTCAATTCCTTGACAAAAAGTTCGAGCACAAAACTCTCTTAATATTTTTTACAATTCTTTTCCACAATCCATGGGGATACAAATTAAAGAATGAGAGAGAGTTTTGATTTGTTTTGTTTTGTTTTGTTTTCTCTTTTCTTTGAGAGAGAGAAAGAGAGATAACACGCTATCTATAGGGTTCAGTTTTATTAGAAATGAACTTAGTTAAAAATGCGAAGCAATTAGATTTCGAACTAGAGACCTCAAGTATCAACTATCAAACCTTTTGCACTTGCACTAAGAACCGCCGGTGAAAGGTTAGAACCTCATTTCGAAGGTGTTTTCTCATTTTACAACAGTTATGAAATTTTGATTCGTAATATGGATAATTTGCAAACTATCTCATGGAAGCAGAGCATCATAATTAGTATCAGAATTAATCATCAGCTAAAAGTAGTAGGAGATGAGTCTCAGCTAAGTAAGAGTCTTGAAATGATAGGCTTAACTAAGATCAAACAAGATTAATAGGACGAGTCTCATATTGTCTGATACTTGTAAGTATACTTGAGCCTGACGAAAATATCAGAACTTAAAAAATGGAGGAGAATAATGCCTCAAGGATTTGAATTAGTTCTATATATAGAAGATAATAGGGCTAAACCTTTTATCATAGTTATAAATTTTGAACGATAATTAGACTCAAGAGATTAAGAGGATTAAGCGTATTAGGATTAGAGTAATTATAAGATGAGTGACCCTCATGGAAAGCAGGGAGTCACATGTTTATAGCTGGCATACATAAAGAAAATTCATAGTTTTGTGCTCCACAAGCAATTTGTTCAGCAAAACTAAAATTGTGTCCCTGTTTGTTGAAAGTGTGCAATTTCGCTAATTTGAGGGATTATCTTATAAAAAGCAGATTACTGCTATACGCTCTCCCATTTAGATCACGCATTACAGAACAACACAAAAGAAATTGAGAAAATTATAACTGATTAAGAGTTTATTAATAAAATGCGCACAAAAGCACCATCAATTCATTAGAATTGATTCTGGTTTTCCTACTCTGACATACCTGCTCAACAAGAAGTAAAAACTTCATAAACATAACAAATTAACCAGAACTGTGTAATCAGAAGGAAAAACACTTATAATTCTTGTTTCTTTCTGACATTAAACAAGAATGATAGTCAATCTAATACATAAGAATTACAATATGAAACAAAAAAGGAACAAAAAAAAAAAAAAAAAATGATGTCAAATGACTACAAATGCTAATCAAAGTAACTGCGAGCCGTCGTCTGCTAAGGAGCTGATCAGTTTAATTTCTTGGATGCAACTTCAGTTCTGACATAGTTCTTGCAGTGTCTCGGCAGCGAAAGAATAAAGAATTACACAACAATAAATTGGAAAGGCTACAAAAAAAAAAAAAAAAAAAAAAAAAAAAAAAAAAAAAAAAAAAAAAAAAAAAAAAAAAAAAAAAAAAGAAAAAACAAATGAACAAACAGTATTCACCTAATCCTCTAAAATAAGTATTCCGAAAAAAGAATGCTAAAAATCTTTCTTCTTTTAAAAGTATAAAAGAATGTGTGATAAGTGTGTATGGAGAACAGAGTTTAAACTGATCTAACTTAGCATGGCAGAGATGTAGAGGAGCTTCCTCCAACCTCACTGAGTGCCCATGCAGAAACTGTGTATAGAGGCTGATCTACCCACCTCAGACTAAGCCCTTCACTAACTCCTTCCCCTCTCTTCTCTACACTGTACTTGTCAGATGCATACATCCTCAGTATTAGTTGGCTTTGAACAATCTCCCTCTCCCCAATGCCTGCACTTCTGTATCCACCATCCTCCATCTTCTTTATCCACTTGCTGAACCTCTCGTGCCTCTCGAACCGCTCGTCCCCTTCGCACGCCACCAAGTTCCTTATCTCCCTCGCGAACATCTGCTCGATCTTGGCCCTCGCGGCGGGACTGTCGCTGGCTAAACACAGATCCAAGGAATCGAAGACCGCGGAGTAATACTGAACGGACTTCCCTAGCCTCAGCTCCCATCTTTCGTCATTGTGATCGGCTTCTTGCTCGGCCGTAAGCACGACCTCCGGCTTTACACTCCTAATCAGTCCTAGAAAGTCCATCAACGCCGACCCCGTCTCGTCGTAGAGCAGCTTGTGCATAACAAGCACGCAGTTCACGGCGACACACTCGTCCCGCTTCACGTGCAGCATCCAGAGCCTGACGTCTTCTAACCTGTCGGTAACGGCGTGGAACTCGAAGGGAAGGTTTAGGGCTTCCGCGAACCTCGAAAGCCTGACTCCCGTGTTGAGCAGCTCCTGCCTGCACTCTCCGACGCCCGTGATCCTCACATGGGCCGGCGGCTGCGGCCTAGAAGCTAAGCTTTGGAACAGGCTCGGCCACTGAAGTCCTTGCTTGATGTCGAAATCTACGATGTGGACGCGCTCTTTTCCTTCGAAAGCTCTAAGCAATCTCTCATTGCAGGTGAAGTGGAGAAACTTCGGTATCGGGCTGACATGGTTGAGGAGCCTTAATGCAATGGCATCATTTTCTTCGTCTTCTAAATGATCAGTGAGCTCTCTTGGTGAGGTGATACTAAAGATGTGAGGCCACAGCTTTGCGACTCGAAGGGCTACTGCTTCTGTGAAGTAAGCAACTACTCTGTGAATTGGGGTTCCTTTCGGCGAGGCTTGCTCTCCTAGTCTAGCTAAAAGATAGTTCACGGCTTCGTGGTTTCCGGCGCCAATGGCTTCTACACAAGATGTAAGCAAGTTCAAGAGCCCGAGCCCTTCGCTCTCTATCCGGGTGCTCTCATCTACTCCTGCTCCTCCTACCGTATACGCTACGACGTCATTCCTATTCTCCGTCTCGATCTCGGGCTTCGGCGAGAGACCACCGGTACCAGACGAGGAGCTCGAATCGGACTGCGACTTGGTATTGGGCCATTCGAAGTCCTTCTCGCTTTCGAAAGATCCCACCAATGAGGTGTTGTCGACCGGAAAAGAGGCGGCACTAGGCACAAGAAAGACCTTCTCTTCTTCTACAAAAGGAGTCCTTTCAATGGATTCAGGGAACCATATATCCTCATCCCCACCACCACTACCGCCGCCGCCGCCAACTAATTGACCGGCTTCTCCTGTCCTAGTTCTCTTGGCTCGAGCAAGTATCGACTCCTCGAAGCAGTCCCTCTCATGAAACCTCTTCAATCTCCTGCTACTCTCCTCCCAAAGGGCTCCTTGATCAGTGGGCTCTATCTTGGCTACTAAGGACGACGACGAGGGGGCCGCTAGCGGGTTCTGCCGGAAGGAGCAAGAAGTGCTTCTGGGATCGATCGGCTTCTCGAGAGAGAGGCTTACCCGGGGGTGGTTCTCTCGCTTGGCGAAGCCGCAGGGGAGGTCGAGGCGCTGCGTACCCATCTTCTCCTGGAGCTGGAACTGGCACACCTGCAACTGCAATGAAGCCTCACTCCTCAAGTACTGGTGCCAACCAGCCAACATCCTCTACACTCTTCCACTTCACCCCCTTTGATTTTTTCCCCCCTCCTCTATACAAATCCTACCCTTCTTCTTCTTCTTCTTCTTCTTCTTTGTATTCTTATGATATCCTATGCTTTCTATATAAATAAATGAACCCCTCCCCCCCTCTCTTTTTCACTCCTATAAACTCACTTGTTATCAGTTTCCTTTCAGTGTCGTAAAGTTTGGTGGTTAATAAGAAGAACAGAAGAGGCTTTATGTATAAAGGAATGAAAAAGAAGGTATCTGCGAAAAGAATTGCATCAGACCCAATTCGGTAATGCGAAAGAATTTGATCAGTTTAGTGAAAGAATGTAGTATTGTCACCTATACTTTTGAAACCAGCAACGGAATTTGTGAGAAACCAAAAAAAGAAAAACTATAAAAGAATCAAATAATGCAAACAAGAAGAACGCCGGACCATGATCAGGGAAACATTACCGGGAAGAGCCGCGCTCGTCAAGCACCGGGCCATGGACACCCCACGGCGAAGCGCGCTCGATTCTCGCAGACACAGAACCACTGAACCCACTACCAGAGAACTTCAAACCCTCCATTGCGACACTCCTAATAACTCTACCCAGAACTAAGAGAAGTAGGAAAGAAAAGGAGCCAAACTTAGCTGTTCCGAATAGATAGCATATCACAAGAACGCATTGAACATGATCATGGGCTGCAAAAGAAGGGATTTTTAAGAGAACGAAAGAGGCAAACGGAGAGAATCAAAGAGATAGCATGGTGTCATAGCGTAGGAACAGATTGAACATGATGGGTCCTATTTCCATTGAGAAAAGATCGGATTTTTAAGAAGAAAACTGGATGATTTTAGGTGTCCTCATCATCNTCTCTCTCTCTCTCTCTCTCTCTCTCTCTCTCTCTCTCTCTCTCTCTCTCTATACACCACCACCACTACTACTACTACTACTACTATTACGCTACAACTACAAATTACTACTAGTATGATGAGTGAAGGTCCACGGAAACCATAAGGCCCATGAAGAAAACGATGGCCGTAGGGAAAGGGAGCATCCCGGGGTGGTCCTGTTCTTTCGATCTCGACCGTACGATGGGGATCGGACGGGCCAGGGGGTGGGGGGGAATATGACCGTTGGGGGGGAGGGGGGAGGGTTTCTTCTCTTTTTGGGGTCAATATGACCGTTGGGACGCGGTGACCGGACCAGTTGGGGGCGGTGACCGGACTCGGGAAGCTTCCTCCCACGTGACTCGCACGTGACGTCCTGCGGCGGTTGTCCTCTTTTGTGACCGTTGGGGGGCTCCCACCGGGATGTTCCGGCTCGGATCAGCTGCAACCACGGTCGGATAGTTTGTTCCCCCCAATGGCCAGTCAAAACTGGCCACGTGTCCCTTACAAAAAGAGAAATTTATACCTGCGCCGGGTGCATGAACGAACGCCTCTCACTGTCTCACACACCACAGCTATATATCAGACGGGCGTGCGTTCCATGATATTTATAAAATATTATAAAATTTGAAAGTTGATTTATTATTTATCATAGATCAAAATGGTGCTTTAATTTGTATATGGTAATATTTTTTTTAATTGCTTGATGCCTGTATTACAGGGTTTTCAAAATGCTTGATTTGTATACATTGGCTCTGAAATTATTGTGAACCATGTATACATGTATCATATTACATTTGGCTAAATTACTCTTTTAATTTGTCCTCAAACTATAAGAAGAGCGACATTTTCAGTTCGCAAAATTTAATTTATTATGATTTTTGTCAAAATTTTTGGAGATTGTTGCAATCAACTCCTACACTCCAATTTAATTAGTTAATTAGATGCTGATATATATTTTACTAATTTAATAATAATGTGGCATTTTAATCGGTCACAACACTACTATATTTTTGCTGTATTAAAGATACGTCATCAATCAATCAATTTAATTAGACTTTCACAACGCTACGATATTTTTACTATATTAAAGATAACGATCATCAATCAATCAACTTAACAGTTTAAAAAATTAGAGTCAAAATATATAATAAATTAAAACTTGCGAACCAAAATGTCATGCGCCTCAAAATTAATTTGAGCGATAATTTAGCCTATCAGATTCTGATATTTACAGTATCAATAGTCACGCAGTAGGTGCATGCAGTGCGTAGAGTGTGGTTGTACACTCGGCGCACGCAATACTTTCTCTTCCTCAATGCATGGGCCAGTTCGCGGGAACGCGAGCTTAACATGCATGCATGTCTCTCCTTAATTCACTATTTGAAAGAATCGTTACATAAATAATGTGACTAAATGTTTAGAATAAAATAGTATATGTAATTTTGAAGTTTTGTTTTTGAAATAAGATAAATTATCATATATATAAACTTAGTGATGTAACCATGAATTACGGATCAGAGATTAAGATTTAGATTTTGCAAAAAAATTAAAATTGGATCTCGAAGAAATAGACAGAGAGTTTATAGAATTCGCCGGCCACCTATTGCCAATGATGGCGGCAATAATGTGCTCACGGAGTAGGACTAGAAGTGGTGGAGGGGAAGGGCCGAGAGGTTTTCGGGGGAGATTGTGAGAAAAAATTTCAATTTGGACCCACTTAAAAACTAAAATTTATAATATCTTAATTTTTATATGAAGAACTTGTATATAATTTTCAAAAGTTGAGGAGAGCCATGGCTATTGGCTACTATGAGCCGCACAATGGCTCTGCCTGCCGGTAAAATATACTTTTCTGTCAAATCATAGATAGTGAGACGTTAGAAGCAAAAAATCAAACTTTAATTTTCCAATTATAAAAGAAATTTTTTTGTAATGAATAAGTTATTATTGAATATTCTTTTTGATACCCAAAATAAAGCCTTAAGATTTAGCTATTAGGATGCTGGAATAAGATACATGATAATAACTTATTTTGCTTGAAAATATTTTGTATGATTGGAAGGTGGGATCTTAGAACTTAGAATAGGACCTGTTAATTTTTTTGCCTGAAAAAAATAAATTAAAGGCCGAATATGATACTCATATTAAATATTTGATCATACTTCTTATTTCTATCAAATATTATATATTATATATGTATTATAAATTAAAAATGTGTGCCTTTATGCTTCCAAATAAGGCCTCAAGGAATAAGCTTGTGGAATGAATAGCTTATTTCACGACAATCCTGTTGTTGTTATAAGCGCTTTCGCACGAAGTTGGGGTTGCTACATAAGTATTTATTCCGTCTTATTCTGACTTGTCCGGATAATTAGTAGTACATATACATGATTAAAAAGGACGATATTAACAAGCAATACATGCGGGTCATTAATTAATTAATTCCGTCCGAGAATATATATATATATATATATATATATATATATAGAGCTAGGCTCCTATGCTTTCGAAAGTACGGGGGCCTCCGTACTTGTAAGTTGTTTTTGATGATGGGACATCCGATTCGGTGATCGGTTCCGTTAGACATGATCTACGCTATTGAAACTATCTAAAAACCAAATTTCATAATTTTTTGACTTCGTTTGCCTAATGAACGAGTAGCCTCAAAATGAACGGCTGAAAATAAAAATCTCATAAAAAATAATGATAAATGACTCAAATTTCAAATCAGAAGCATTGATCTTTTTATTGACATTAAGTAGAATTTTCTGTTAAATTTTCATATAATTTGGATACTTCTACACCGTTAAACTTAAAAACGTGCTGCATCGGCCATTAAAATAGTCATTTTTGGGACATTTTGATCGCTTAGTAAATGATGTCAAAAAATTATAAAATTTGGTTTCTAAATAGTTTCAATAGAGTGGATTATACCTAACGGAGCCGATCGTCAAATCGGATGTCCTATCATCGAAAACAACTTACAAGCACGGAGGTCCCGGTACTTTCGAAAGTATAGTAGACGCACTATATATATATTTATATATATATAGAGTGAGGCTACTATGCTATCGGAAGCACGTCCGTGCTTCCAGCTCGTTTTCGATGTTGTGGCTTTCAAATCGTCGATCGGCTCCGTTAAACTTGATCTAGAGTATTTGAAGTACCTAGAAAATAAATTTTATGATTTTACGATATCATTTGCCTAGTGAACAAAGGGGCTAAAAATCAACGGCTGAAAATAAAAATCTTACAAAATGTAATAATATGACATTAAAATTTTAAATCAAAGATATTGATCTTTTTTTATATAGTATAAAGAATTTTTCTATTAAAATTTCACGTGATTTGAATATTTCTACACCGTTAAACTTGCAAACGGCTCACTACGGCCATTGAAATTTGTTGATTTTGAGCCCATTCGATCACTAGGCAAATGATATCGAAAAATAATAAAATTTATTTTCTAGGTGCTCCAAATACTCTAGATCAAGTTTAACGGAGCCGATCGACGATTCGAAAGTCGCAACATCGAAAAACGAGCTGGAAGCACGGAGACTCCGTTGCTCCGATAGCATAGTAGCCTCACTCTAATATATATATATTATATATATATATATATATATATATATAGAGTTGAGGCGGAATACTATCGGTAGCAAACGGGCTTCGTTGCCACCCATTTGTTTTCGATGATGAAGTCTTCAAATCGGCAATCAATACCGTTGAACATAATCTATACCATTTGAAGTATTTAGAAACCAAATTTCATGTTTTTCGATATTGTTCACTTGTTCATCAAGTGGACACAAAAATGAACGGCTGAAAATAAAAATTCTTTAAAAAGTGATGATAGGAGTCTTGTAATCAAGATCAAGAGTATAGATCTTGTTCTAAATAGTTTAAAAAATTTTCTAACCAAAGTTCAATTGATTTGGATATCTTTACGTCGTTAAACGAGAAAACGTCTTATATCGACAATTAAATTTATAAATTTTAAAACCCTTTGATTATTAAGCTAATGGTGTCGAAAAGATTTGAAATTTGGTTTCTATACACTTTAAGTGGTATAGATCATGTTCAACGGTACCGATCGTCGATTTAGAGACTCCATCATCGAAAACAAATGGGTGGCAAAGGAGCCCGTTTGCTACCGATAGCATTCCAGCTCAACTCTCTCTCTCTCTATATATATATATATAGAGAGAGAGAGAGAGAGAGAGAGTTGAGCTAGAATACTATCGATAGCAAACGGGCTTCGTTGCCACCCATTTGTTTTCAATGATAGAGCCTCCAAATCGACGATCGGCACCGTTAAATAAGATCTATACCACTTGAAGTGTTTAGAAATCAAATTTCAAATCTTTTCGATATTATTTGCCTAATGATCAAAGGGTTTCAAAATTTGTAATTTTAATGGTCGATATGAGGCTTTTTCTCGTTTAATGGTGTAAAGATATCCAAATCAATTGAATTTTTATGTAAAAAAATTCTTTAAACTATTTAAAACAAGATCTGTACTCTTGATCTTGACTACAAGACTCCTATCATCATTTTTTAAAGAATATTTATTTTCAGCCGTTCATTTTTGTGTCCACTCGATGGATAAGAGAATAATATCGAAAATGTATGAAATTTTATTTTTAAACATTTCAAGTGATATAGATCATATTCAGCGGTGCCGATCGTCGATTTGGAGGCTCCATCATTAAAAACAAATGGGTGGCAATGGTGCTCGTTTGCTACCGATAGTATTCTAGCTCAACTCTCTATATATATAGAATTAGGCTATTATACGATCGATAGTACCGAAGCTCCGGTACTATAGTCTTGGTTTCAGGGTGTTCAAATTAACGATCTATACTGTTAAATATGATCTAAGATATATGAAGTTCTTAGAAATAAAATTTTAGTTTTTTTCGACATCGTTTACTTAGTAAATAAATTAGAGTCCGGCTACTATACTTTTATAAGTATAGAGCCTATTGTACTTATAAGTTTTTGGCTGTTAGATCTACCCTTTAATCATTTTCACCCGTTAGATTAAACTATTCAACCAACTACCCACTCAACCCTAGGGGGCCCACTATCAACCTAACCGTAACCACTTTCATTCTAACCGCACATTTTTTTCATCTGAACGGTCGAAAACTTATGAGTACAAAGGTCTCTATACTCATATGAGTATAGTAGCCCCGGCCAATAAATTATGTTAAAATGGACGGTGAAAATTGAATAATCTTTAAAATTTGAGTATAGGACTTTTAAATTCAAGATCAAGAATGTTAACCTTAATCTAGATAGTTTAAAATATTTTCTATCAAAATTTGAAGAAATTTAGATTCTTCTACACCGTTAAGCTCCAAACTTGCCATAGTAGCCATTGAAAATTGACAATTTTGAAATGGTTTGATCATAAAGTAAACTATGTCGAAAAAATATAAAATTTTATTTCTAAAAACTTTAAATACCCTAAATTAGTTTTAACGGTGTGGATCGTTGATTTGAACACCCTAAGATCGAAAACGAGACAATAGTACCGGAGCCCCGGTACTATAGATAGTATAGGAGACTAGCTCTCTCTCTCTCTCTCTCTCTCTCTCTCTCTATATATATATATATATATATATATATATATATATATATATATATATATATATATATATATATATAAAGAGAAAGAGAAATTTAATTGTGATACTTCTAATTAATAGTACCCAGCAGTTGGTACTATTTAAGTTTTTCATCATTAAATCTATCTCTCAACTAATTTCATCTCTTAGAATATGCTATTTTACCAACCACCATTCAACCTTAAGGGGGTCATTACTATTTTAAGCTTACAAATCTTTATTAAAATGCCGAAAACTTAATTGTATAAATGACTTGGTGCTATTAAAAATATTCTATTAAGGAGTCCGGCTATGGTCCTTGTACGTTTTTCACCGTTAGATTTATCTATTTGACCATTTTCACCCATTAGATCATGTTATTCAACCAACTGCCCACTCAATCCTATGGGACCACTATTATCCTAACCACATATCCTTTAATCCAAGGGGCGAAAACCTATAAGGACCAATGACTTGATGCTTTTAAAAGCATATGATCTCAATTCTAGAATTACGCTACTATACTATTAATAGTACCAAACGCTTGGTGCTATTAGGTTTTTGGCCCTTGGATTAAGGGATGTACGGTTAGGATGATAGTGGTCCTTGAGGGCTAAATGGGCGGTTGGTTAAATAGTATGATCTAACGGATGGAAATGGTTAAAGGGATAGATCCAACGACGGAAAATCGATAACACCAAGCACTTAATATTATCGACATTATAGTAGCCGGACTCTGTAAATATATAGTGTAGAGCTATCATGCTTTCGAAAGTATAAGTAAGTTGGTACTTTCGGACTTTTTTGCCTTTGGATCAAGGATTATAGGGTTGAGATGATAGTTGTCCCCCTAAGATTTAGTGATCCTCCTAGCGGAATAATAATAATCCAAGGGCTAGAAACGGTCAAAGTATTGATCCAAGGTTAAAAATATTCAACTCCTTTACACTTCGGAAAACACCATAGTCGAACTATATATATACACACACTATAGCACGGCCAGCTAAAAGTATATTTTAAAAGAGTAATGCTAGTGGGCTGTTTGGTTGCATGCAGTTGTAATTGTCTGCAGTTGTAATTATATATAAATTCAAATCAAGTGTTTGGTTTAATATGTTTAAAGTAGTTGGAACTACAGTCAAATTAGATGTAGTTCTAACTGCAACAATTAGAACGAATAATTTTGAACAAAAGTTAAGCTTACCAACCTAACAAAAGTTAAGCTTACCAACCTAACCATTTCTTACATAAAACAATATATCTTAATATTAGAGGCCAAGAATCTTCCACAGCAACAACCCTCGAAGTTTTTGCAATGGGAGAGGAATATGCTACATACACCCACAGCTAAGAACTTCGACGGTCACAAGTCCTAAGATTCCGGAATACACTTTTTAAGTCTCAAGGGTTTGTCACATACCCTATATTGTCAACCTTTATAGGTTCATAGTCATATATCCAAGTGGTCATCCTACCACTATATTTTTCAACCTATGTTCATTGACACTAGGTTCAATGACATTTCAATCCAAGTGGTTGTCTGCGACCACGAATGACGCATCTCGCGCGGTTAATCTATTTTTAAAATTTCCGTGAGATAGTATTCATGATTCAAATTAATATTCAGATATGTATGGGTATCAAATATTGTGGATTCATGGCTTCCAATAGATGCAAGCATCTACTGTTAATTCCTCGTAAAATGTTAGGGCACCATCGATTAAGCGATCTTTGAAATGCTGAAATAGACTGAAATTAAATAAAAGATGAATTTTATAACATAGTTCACTTTATAGTTACATAGCTTAACCAGGGGCATACCCCCAGTGTACATGAATATAATATAAAAGAGAAAATGATTAGTTCAACGACATGACGGTCGATTGAATTTAATTTGGATTACACCTACATTTTTAGGGGTTAATCTAATTAGATTTAACTAAATCCCGGTTGCCTGTATTAGGATTTAGTTGGGTTTGATCGATTAGACTCTAATTGTTTGTATCAGAGCCTAATCAGATTTGAGTTCACCATAAAGTAAAGGATAACTAAATCTTAAATACATGTACTCTAATTATACATATTAGAGTCTAATTAATATAATTGAACTCAAGTACATGTATTAGAGTCAAATCATATTTGAGTCCACTCTAAGGTGAAGGATGGCTAAATACTAAATATATGTATTAGGATTAGCCAAAATTGATTTAAATTAAACTCTAATTATACATATTAGAGTCTAACTTGGTTTCGTTTGTTTGAACTCTAAGCCTCCATTTGGTTCGGGTTTAAGAAAAAAGTAGCTATTCCAGGGATAGGGTTAAGTTCAGGGTTAAAGAGGGGTTAAAATTTTTTTTTGTTTGGTTGGGGGTTGGAGTTAGTCTAGAATAATGAAAAATAGTGTTTGGTTGGAGTAGGTAGGATAAAAAAATAATGATTAATAAAGAAGGATAATGATTAGTTGGTGTAGGTGGGATGAGAAGATAATGATTGATAAAGAAGGATAATGAGTTGTTGGAGTAGGTGGGATAAGAAAGATAATAATTAATAAAGATAGTAAAATTACTAAAATATCCTCACTGTAATCATTTAAAATAAATATTTTATTTATTGTTTTAAATATTCTATGCTTTGGGAGCCGTGCGGGGAGGGGGGGTGGGGTTAGTAAACCCCACCCCAAACCGGGTTGTAGATAAACCCGGTTTGGGTGGAGGTTTACTAACCCACCCTAAATGCTTCGTTGGGGATTAAATGGGGTTAGGGTATTCACCCTTTAACCCCCTTAACCCAACAAACGCAAGCTAAGTATATGTTATTAGAGTCCAATCGATTTAATTTGATTAGAAAAACCTTATTTATTTTTTCACCTAGTCACATGTACTAAGATTTAAAAATTCGTGATCAATTATAAGTATATATTTAGAATTTGATCGAGTTTGAATATGATTGTTATTTGATCTCGTTTCATATGCTAGAGATTGGGTTAAAAAGATTTGTCCCTAACGAATCGATATGGACAAAGATTAGGTAAAAAAAAAGTTGGTTAGGTTGGTTCATATCACGGTTCAGGTACCTAATCCATGTGGCTTAGGTTCAAGATGGATTGATTTGGAGCATGATTTAAGTTGTTTGGATTTTTTTTTTTTTTTTTTTTTTTTTTTTTTTTTGGTGCTGATCTATACGAGGAGATCCATGCAGTTTGGAGTGTGGGCTTGAACTTTGGTTCTTAAGTTTCATGAAGATCTGAATTGGTTTTGATAAATCTAGTTCAGGCTTGATTTGATTTGGACATTCTTTTTATGGTCTAGTTTGGGTTAGTTTGTATTCAAACTTGGGCCTGGGCTAGGTATGGTTTCCTGTAATTCAAGTTAAGGTTCAATATTTGCTATGGATTCAAGCATGGCCTAAATTGGGGCCCATGTAGTTTGCATTCAGGCATGGGCTAAATTCAGGCCATATAGTATGGATTCAGGTTGAGGTCTGAATTACATTTAAGTTCTGGATGTCGGCTTAGGCTCAATTTAGGCCCGTATGGCGTAGGTCCATGTTTTCCTTGGGCAAGCTATAGACTTGGGCTCAGATTCAAGTTTGGGCTGAACTTGGGTCCTGTGATTTAGATTTAAATTTGAGGCGAGTACACCTTGGTCCAGTTTGAGATTATTTGGGACTTGTTCGAGATCAAAATGTTAATCTTAAAATTTTAAATATCCGATTCAGAATCAAATTTAATGCTTAAAATTTCGAACGCACTTTTTTAATTTTCATATTCTCATTCATGAATAACGAAAATTCAACATTATGACTTAATTTAATTTGGAGCATAAAGCGTTCAATGCGATTAAATCTCAATTTAGTCTAATTTGGCCCAATTGAGAGGTTCGACTCTCGATAGAATCAAGAGGGGTCGATTATTTTTCGAACATCCCGTTGTTCTTCCAATAAAAGGACAATTAAAAGAGTAACAATCAGTAACCCGATTAATTTCTTTTGCCTCCCAATTATAAGAGAATAAAGAATTTTAGAAATCAGTCAACAGACTACTGCTGATAAGGGTAAAACAACATATTTGATTACTATTCAGAATTTTTAATTAAACCTGTGAAGAAAAGCCGTCGCATGCAAATAAGCAGAACATCACGAAAGCCTCCAATTATGCGAAAGCTCCAGAAGAAAATTAAAACTACACCAGAATATAGAAAGAAAAGTATCAAACAAAAACAGGGAAAAAGGGTTTTTTTAATAACGCCGATGAGAAATTGACACATAAAAATAAACAAAAAAGGGCAAAGTCTTTGATTATTGAAAAGCTACATAAGAGGGGTAAAAATTGTTGAAAAAATCTTTCTGATCTTTTATTAAAATATTCTTTAAAACAATTCGAAATTTTAATTTCAGTTTTAGAAGAGATCCGAGGAAGAAAATAAATAATAAATACTTTAAAGAAAAGGATTAGAAAAAGTCTGTGGATCGAGGCGTGCGGAGCACCATCCTAGAAGCAAAATTGGCCCTCCATGTGCGAAGCTTTCTGACAATTACTTCCAGCGATACAACGACCACGTTTCACTCCATTGACACGCTTTCAAAGTGGCGCAAGACGAACCCAACAAGTTTCAAATCCAGCCAAGAAAGCTCGACGAAAATCAGCGCAAAAAATCAATGGTGAGAAATCAGGAAAAGGCGAGGTAGGATTTAGGTATGCTCGGGTTCTTGTTGAACTCATGCAACTTCGTCCAATGTATATAATCAAGGCAAGAATCTTACTTCAACGCGTCAAATTCGTGTAGAACAAGATAAACCTAAGATTATATGGATTCAGATTAGGATTAGGATTAGGACAAAGATAGGCAAAAATCTTACTTCAACGAGTCAAATTCGTGTAGAACAAGATAAGTCTAAGATTATATGAATTCAGATTAGGATTAGGATTAGGATAAAGATAAAACCGAAAAAATAATAAAATAAAATAAACCGGGTGTATGAACCGCACGCCGCCGCCGCCGCCCGCCCGACCCGGCTCGTGCCATGCGTTTAAACGAGAGCATAACTCTCATTTTCTCCCAAGCAATTAACTTAAGAATAAAGAAATATATATATATATATATATATATATATATATATATATATATATACACGAACAACACCCTTTTAGTTTTCAATGTGAGACTAAACCTCACACATGAAAATTTTAGTTGGGCTTCCAAATAAGACCCATTAATTATTAGGCTGCCCAAGAGGCCTAATAAGTTTTAAATCACAAAAATCTAATAAAATCCAACAAAAACTGTACCAACATATCGAACAGAAAGCACTAAATAGAATTTTAGTTTTTTTTAACAAAGCCGATGAGCAATTATCACATGAAAATAAATAAAACAGCGGCAAAGTCTTGGATCATGCAAAAGCTGCATAAGGAAAAAAAAAAAAAACCTGCACCAGGATATAGATTGGAGAGCCCAAAAAAATAGTTTGATAACCAAGTAATAATAGAAACAACAGGGAGAAAAACTAAACAGTAACAACCCAAATAACAGAGCACCTAACAAATTGATAAATATCAAAACCCACATACCGACAGCACCCATATTCTGCTTCGTATCAAAAGGCGGCTTTTATGGTCATACTGCGGATTAGCCCTTGTGAAAAGAATCAAAGACTCATTAGGTAGTAACAAAACTAATTCAATTTAGGACAAATTTTCACACTGTAAAATAAAGGTTATCTCTGATTGTAGTACTTCTAAGAGCTTCATAAGGAGTTGTATTTGTACTAGGGGTGGCAATCCAGCTCGTTGTTCGTGGTCAGCTCGTGTTCGGCTCGAAATGAGCTCGAGATCGGCTCGCTCGTTTAGTAAACAAGCTGAACACGAGCTGGGGTCAGCTCGCTCGTGTTCGGCCTGATAACAGCTCGAATACATATATTTTATATTTATATAATTTATTTAATTTATATTTATATATATAAATAAATAATTATATATATAATATATATTTTTATTATTTAATTTTTAGCAAAATAAAAATATAAAGACAAGCTCAATTATAAAAAAACTCATTTATATGTAAAGTTTCAACTATTAGATCAAAGTCTAATGGATAAGATTTTATAAATTTATTTTGTATATGTTCAATTTAATCCTTTTAACTTATTGTTCGTTGGCCAGCTTGTGAGCTCGTTCGTGTTCAGCTCGTTTACACTCCTAATTTGTACCATGCCATGTCACAAACATGGACCAAAAGTTGGCACAAAATGCAAACTTCCTACCATAATTCTTTTATCTCTTTTGACATCTTTTTTTAAAAAAAAAAAAACATGCAGCTGAATCCTCTGTTTGTTTACAATCAGACATTGAGACCAAAGATCCCCACTTTTTTCCTTTAAATATAAGTTCGCATCAAAAGATAGTGCTTGTCACACCCCTCCCATGAAGTGTTCTTTCGGCTCTAATATCTCACCAACTACAAACGTCAAAATCCAAGCCAACCCAAAAAAAAAAAAAAAGCAGCAAGCCAGCCAAAAACCCCTGAGGTCCCACCACAGCCCATTAAACTCCATAACCAGGTGGTACCCTGGGATCCAGCACACTAATCCGTTTGGTTGGGAGTTAAGGGGTGAAATAACCCCTTAACCCCTATTTTATCCCCAAATATTTCTAAAAATGAATAGAGTTAGCTAACCCCACCTCAAATAGGTTATCCCAGATTAGCTAACCCCACCTAACCCCACCAAATCCCAACCAAACACTATTTTCTATTCATAATAACCCACTATCCTTCTTATCCCACTTACTCCAACCAAACACTATTTTTCACTATCCTGAACTAACTCCAATCCCCAACCAAACACAAAAATACTCTAACCCCACCTTAACCCTAAACTTAACCATATTTCTAGAATAACTAGTTTTTCTTTAACCCCGAACAAAACGGTAAAAACAGATTTTAAACTCAGTATTGCTAACACACTAAAGATGAAACGGTAGCAAATGGTTGCTTCTGGAGGAAGCCTACCAGATATTGCTACCTATTGAAGCCTGCAAATCACCATTCTTTTGCTTTTCTCGGTCGGCACAAAATATCAGTGTCTAAGGAGCAAAATCATCACAGCGAAAAGAAAGCATGCAAATAAATCCAAAACATGTCCACACCTTGAATTTCCTCATTGCAATACCAGAAGCTCTAAAGGTCACTAATTCATAACTCTATAAATTATAAGATAAAGAATCCAAAAAATAATAAACACTACAAAGCCATCAAGCAGACTACTACAATGACCTCCGGTGTGTACAGGCCGCGACTACCGCCATAAGGCCAGAGAGAGAGAGACAGAGAGAGAGAGATCTATAATAGATATTTGTAAACTTCATGAATTGGGAACCCTCTCCGCATCCTGCGGAATATGAGCCCCGCTCTTTGAATACTTGGGGAGTTAAAAAATAATAATAATAGTCAGATGCTCAGGAACATCATTATCTAAAGTAGATGGGTAAATTTTCTAGCACAGAATAACTAGAATGTAAGGAACTTAGGAAAAAAAAAAAAAAAAAACGAAAAGATCAAAGCACGGCACAACAATATATAAAGAGCAAAAAACAATCAAAAAATATGTAGTAAAAACATAGCACAAAGAAAACCTCCAATAAAAAATAAAACACTACTCAATATTCTCCAAACTTGCAATAGTCTACATCATCGCCTCCACTATACCACATGAAAAATAATAATATAAATATAATAAAAAGAGGAATAAAGTAATGGTAGAATTAAACAAAGAAATGTAGAAAATTAGAGGGGGAAAAATAAATCTGAAAAAAGCAGAGCACGACACAGGCTACATATAAAGAAGAGAAAAACAATCAGAAAATATGTACTAAAAAAAACAGCACGCAGAAAACCTACAATTAAAAGAGGAAACAACTCAAAATTCTCCAAAGCTGGAATAGTCTAGGCGCCATCTCTTTTTCACCATTGTTACTCCCCACAGGCTGCACTGATTGCCAATAGGCTAGTCAAGACGCCTTGCCTTTTTCACCTAATAATCGTATTCCAACCTATTCTGTCACCGCCTTATACTAAACCAGCAAACGGAGTGTTTTTTTCAAAAAAAGAAACAAAAGAAAGCAGCCATACTCAGCCAGCCTGAAGAACAATATCATCAACATTCATTTGATTCAACATAAAAAGCATACTTGCTCATAATCCTACTCCAATCCATTTTCAAAAACCAAACCACCAGCACTTTTGCATACGCCTGTGGAGCCAACCGCACCACTTAATGGGAGGGCTCTACAGCTTCTTTGTGAGGCCCACTATTGTATTGCACCAATTTGTCTTTGACAGTAGCTACAACTTTGATGAAGAAAATCAAAGAGATCAAACAAATAGCAGTGAAAAAAATTGCAAAACGAAATTGGAAAAAATAACAAAAATATAGGCGTGGAAAAATTGGCTCAGCTTGGCTTCTTGAATCTGTACATTCACCATAATTCAGTAGCAATCCATTGCAAAAAAGGTCCAAATATTTGGCAGCTTTCGCAAGCTGCAGAGATTGCCATAAGACCAGTCAACCTGCCATGTCTCAACAAACAAAATTTTATTCGTCAGATGTAAACATCCACTATAGAAAAAAGGCCAACATCATCGCCTCCGCAAAACCAAGCAGAAACAATAATATAGTATAGCAGTTAATAATGTACAACGATAATAAAAAAAGGAATAAAAATAATCCGCACAAAACTATTCAAAAGCATACATGCATGTTGATTCAATAGGAATTCACAACGCAAAAGAAAAGGCACCAACAATTGCGTTATGCATGCACCCACACAAAGATATACAAACATATACATACATATATACCTACATTGGGGAACAAATACTATAATGGAACAGCATAAGATAGCAAAGTGAGAAAAATCAGGAAAAAAGGGAAAGAAAGAGTGACGCCCCAACATCCCAGGGGGTCACCCATCCTAGGACTACTCCCGTCCTAGCATGCTTAACTCTCTTAACCTCTTGGGCCTAACAACGGTCTAAAATTCTTAAACCGGGTTAAGAGTTTTAGCTCTATTATATCTTATATAGGATTATCTGGGGTCTCACATTCTCCCCGGCTTAAGCCCTGACGTCCTCGTTAGTCTCAGACTCACCAGTACCAGGCGATGTGAGACTCGTCTTGCTAACCTAACCGGCTTTGTGGTGAGCGGCGCTCCGCCCACAATAGTCAACAGCATGAGAGCCTCGCTCTTCCCGCTGTATAATCCTGACTTAGTCGAGACTCATCTCATATTTCCGATTGGTAATTGGCTCCGATACCAATTGGTAATTGGCTCCGAGACTCATCTCACATTTCTGATTGGTAATTGGCTCCGATACCAATTATGACGCCCCAACTTCCTAGGGAGTCACCCATCCTAGGACTACTCCCGCCCAAAATGTTTAACTCTCTTAACCTCCGATAATCCTGGCTTAGCACGTTTAACTCTCTTAACCTCTTGGACCTAAGTCACCGCCCAAAATGTTTAAGCTGGATTAAGAGTTTAGCCCTATTATATCTTATATATAGGACTATCTGGAGTCTCACAAAGAGCCGAAACTGTTGTCCATATACATATAATTACATATGCATTAGCTGGCAAACCAAAGTGATCAAAAAGCAGTAAGAATATAAATAAAGAAAAGAGAGAGTTAAACATACATACTCTTTTTTTAGACAAATCCAAATAAAACACTTGCTGAAATGCTATAGTACTAAAAAAGTAGCCAAACAATTTAATAATGTTGGACCCTATAATTTTTTTCATTCTTTTTTCATTATTACTTTTTTACTTTTTATTACTCCGTATTGCTAGCCAAGTTAGATAGTTTCATGCAGAGCACATCATGCAGACCTTGTCCATAGCATAAACGACAACATGAGAAGAAAATATGAGTCAAAGATAAAGCTAAAGAATGAAACACAGTATCAACAGCAGTATAATGCGAAAGAGTTCTAAAAAAACCTCTTTGTTACTACATAAGAGCTTATTCACATCATTCTATTTTGTGACCTTTCGTAATCGATGAATGACAAGTAGGAAAAATACTTAGAATTTAGTAAAGCATCAAAAAGCCTCCCTATTGCATATTTTTCATTTACGCCTTATTATTCAATTCCCATATAATAGATCCTCACCAATAGTCATCCAAACAAACTGAAAGTAGAAAAGAATATAAAAGCAACACCTAGATAAGTTTCAAGTAATATGCCACCAATTACCTGTTTCAGTGATTAATTTAAGTAAAATTGTGTTAGAAAATTTTCACCTTAAACACAGCATAAACCAAACATCTATTACTTTTTACTGCAAATGATGCATAATTAAAGTGAGGTAGGCTACCAATTTTTGACCAATTAAGTAAGCAACAGCCGTCACACTTCCAATATGATGTATGTTGGAACAAACTGAGCAATTGTTACGCTTCCTTTTGCAGCTGATATATATCATGATAATGCATCCTTTTGCAGCTGATATATATCATGATAATGCATCTACTAAAATAAATTCACTAATTGATCTTTCAGGAGAAAGACATTTGTCGAGCCACTCATCATATCAAAAGAACAAAAGATATATGACTGACAAATTTAATAACACTACTGAAGGCCCGTGCTTCGCGGCGGTAAATTTACGCAATTTCTAAAATATTTTGAATAGACTATTCAATATTATTTACCAAAGTTGGAATAAAAGTATATAAGAATATATTTATATGTTTTCGTCGGTATCATTTAAATTTTTAAATTTAAGTTCAAAATTTTTAAATTTCAAATCTAAATTTAAATTTCAAACTTCAACATTTTATATTATTTAAAATTTAAATTATGTAAATCCTGAGGTATAATCTTCATTCTAATCTCATCCTAATGTAAATCCTGAGGTATAATCCTTATTTTAATATCAGCTTTGCAAGTTTCCATCCAATCCCTGAAGCCTAATCTCCACTTAAGTTTCACAATTTCATCTTAAAGTGTGCCCTTGATTTAAGGTTCACCATCAAAATTTCAATTGCAAGTAAGGTAAGGCTAGCATTGGCCCTGTTAAGATGGCAATGGTAGATCAACAAAGAACCTGATTATTGCAAAACAAACTTGAGGGACTAAGTTGTCATAATAAACCTACGTGAATGAAATTGGGATCAAGTGTAAAACTGTGAGAGTAAATTTGTAAATAAATCTAATACAAATATGAGCCAAAGAGTAAAAGAGATACTCGGAACTAACCGATACATAAGCAACAACTAACAACAAGTAGGAAAAAAAAAGAGCAATCAATTCATTTAGGAGGGAGGGGGTGGTGGTTAAAGAATTAGAAAACATGAGAAAGAACATTAAAAAAATAAGTAATCTGAAAATCTGAAAATAGTTTTTTGGTTTTAGGAGGGAGGGGGTGGTGTTTAATACAACCGAAAATAGCAGTTAACTATAAAGGCAATTTCAGGAAAAGACGAAGGAAGCAGGGCATGAATACTTAAGTAGTAAAATAACGGTTCAGAATTCGCACAAAACAGTATAGAGAAAATAAGTGACATGAAAATTGGGGAACATGTAAATACCTATATGAAAATATCACATTAGTCAAGTAAATAGTCTCTTTGACAAAAGAATAATCTACTTAATGTGTTTTCATAATGCAGGAAATCAATTCTCCTATACATGATTAAACTATGCACCAATAGAGCATAAACCATTAATATCAAAAATATAATTTCGCATCGTGATTATATAGATACCTATCTCAATCTGAGCCTATTGAGCCCGATCAGGACAAATTGAACTTGTTTAACATACTCCATTGGATGAACAAATCAGCTCAATCAATTAAAAACCATGCCACAGAGAACAAATCATTATGAATTTGTCAGTTTATTGATGATGTACAAATTGAAACAGCTTGATCGGATTTACATTGTAATAAGCTGCGTTACAAATTTCATTCCTAATCAACAATTGCACTCTCAAAACTCACCTTGACCAAGCTTAAGCTTCAAAACTCACCTTCACCAAGCTTAAAATTTGAGGGCGTCCCACGGCGTCCCACAATTCCGGGTTGAGTCGAACTTGGTCCCGTCAATAAGCGCCCGAGTGTAATGCACTGCAAAATTAATCAACACTCCAAATCAGGCAAAAAACACACCAATTGATCAGACGAACCTGATTCAGTAAATCCCATTATACAGTTGAGCAAAGGTGTTAAGAGTGTTCATGGATTGTACTCCACCAGATTGAGCTTCTAATAACATAATAATAGAGTTAGTCAAAAACCTACTTAATTTCAAGATATCGTGAGTTTAATTCTCCTTGTTTGCCAATTATTCAGTATTTATTCACAGTCATTTACCAATGTGACCAACATAATATATAGCAAAACAGATAAGGAAAACCTGAACTGAACTATAATATATTTTTCTTTGAGAACCCCACAAACCAAGCATCAGTATGTTCAGCCCAATTATTTTTGGCCTAGCACCATGAAAGAGTTGAAGTTCAAACTTACTTCCAAAGTAGACTATCATCTAAAATTTGTTCGGAACTTGTGACATTTAAGGAGCAGGTCATGAAGGGGAAGGTTGCAGGCATCATAGTAAATGTTGGTAGAAAATAGGAGACCTCATAGGAGATTGGCCCTTATCATCATCGTCTTACATTTAGGGCTTGTTTGGTTCAAGGATGGAATTGGAATGGATTATGGAATGGGAATGAATTGGAATGGCAATTGAAATGGTCCACTCCCCGAAGACGTTTGGTTCATTTGTAGATTGGGAATTGGAATGAGTTATTCGCATTCCATTGTTTGGTTCATATAAACTAAAAAATTATAGAATATCATAATACTAATTTAACACTCAAATATAATATTATATTATTTAAAATTTATGAAAAATATAATATTATTCTCTAATGAGTTTTTCGAAAAAAAAAATCAAATTTATTTTTAAAAATATTTATGCAAGAAAAAAATTATAAAAAAAATTAATTAAAGAGTCGTTTTACAGGGGGTCTCTGTACATTTTTCCCATTCTAGTCCGGAACCCAAGGGGCTTTGGGTATTGAATCGCAATTGGGAAGCTAATTGGGAATTGCAATTCTAGTGTGTTAATTACAGAAAACCTTTTGGGCTTTGGGTATTGAATCGCAACCCAATGGGCTTCGGGGGGCTTCGGGAACACAATGGGCTTCGGGAATGAAATCTCATTCCGGGCTTGGAGGCTGGAATTAGTTTGAAGGCTAATGGGCCATTCCCATTCCAGTCCGGAATAGGAATCCCAAACCGATTCCTGTAAACCAAACAAAATTAATCGGATTTGATCAAACCGATTCCCATTCCATATCCAAAATGAATGAACCAAACAAGCCCTTAGATATTGTAGGGAATAGTAATAGAACTAAAGAGAAGAGTTGAGAAATAAGTAACATGGGAACTAAGGAATATGTAAATGCATAAATTCGAAAATATCACAATAGTCAAATAAATAGCATGTTTGGGATAACATCTACCAATTATTCAGTATTATTCGTATCATTTACCGAAGTGTCAAGACAAAAATATATTTTGCTCAGACTTTCCTATGAATTGAGCATCATTAGATTTACTCTGAAGCCCTCTGACCAATGCAAGCCCAAAATATACATCACAGTATCAATGCGAGCAACTGGTTGCCCGTAGACAGGCCATCCGAAGTTTGCTTGTCATTAGTTAGGAAGAAGAGC
The DNA here is from genome assembly GCF_001540865.1 of Ananas comosus. Classification (NCBI taxonomy): domain Eukaryota; kingdom Viridiplantae; phylum Streptophyta; class Magnoliopsida; order Poales; family Bromeliaceae; genus Ananas; species Ananas comosus. The sequence goes on along the minus strand of NC_033642.1, from coordinate 6,080,585 downwards.
ACGCCTTCTAATTATTGGAAAGAATCCGACATTCAAGGGAACGGTCATTATAACAGGTGGCAACCTTTTGCCAGTCACAGGAAAGGTCATCACAGCAAACAAAAGAGAGAGGGGATGAGCGGCTTGAGCTCTCTTTGCATAGATGTAGGTATATTTATAGAATATTAGGGAACCCGATAGCGAAAACAAATATATTCCCCTATCTTTCTAGCTTCTAGATCATTATGATTTATTTAAAATTTCATTTACAAAGTTAACTTCATAGCAGCAATATTGACATCAAACAAAGCATAACGTAAAACGAATTAGTACCCTTATGTATTATTCTATCTTAGTATGTATACGCCTCACTAAAATCAGACCCAATTATCAACTGGAGGAAAGTTTAATGGAAAAACAACTTCCACAGTAATTACAAAAAAAAAAAAAAAAAAAAAAAAACTACAGTTATAAATCTAAATAAATATGTGCAGTCTGAAAGGAAAATGTCTTGAAAAATATCAGCAGATCATGAGTCGAGGGGAGGAAAATAGGCCTCCTTATGGACCTAGAGGACATTTTTGAAGCCAGTTGCGTAGGGATTATCCCTTCCAAAGCTATTCCTTTTCTTTCATCTATCATCATTGCCCCAAAAAAATACATTCAAGAAAATAGTATTAATTAAAGAAAAAAGGGTATTACAAACATAAATCTAAATAAATTTTTGTGGATTGAAAGGGAAAAGGGAAAAAATATCAAGACAGTATAAGTCGAGAGCAGGAAAATAAGTTATAGAATAGCTGCAGTAGGAAAACCTGGAATGAAGTCTATTCCTTCTAATTCATTTTTGGCCTAAGAGCAAATGAGTTGAGTATGTAGACCAGCCTCGCCTCTTTTTTCTTTTACCCTCAGAGTCATCACTGCCGAAAAAAAAAGTATGGAAATAATGCAAAAAGCATGCAATCCCACACTATGCAGAATTGTTATGGAAGCTTCCGCTTGTTCCAAGGCAATATTTTCACACTTTTCTCAAGAAGAGGAAGAAAATGAACAGGAGCATAAAGAAATCAAGGAAATCAGGTAATATTGGAAAAATCACAATGCATTAAAGGACTGGGACAAAAGCGAAATGATAGCTAATCGATCAGTCGAAAGGCAACCAAGTAAAATGGTTCTAAACTAACAAATAAAACAAAAGCCACAAATAAAACAAAAGTTCTCTTCTAAAATTTAATGATTGAATATCTTAAGCAATCAAAATAACAAATAAAACAAAAGTTCTCTTCTAATCAAAATAAGCAAACTATTTGATAAGTTTTTTATACAAACTGTTCGATAACTACAATCGCATGAACCCAAGAATAATCAAAATAATTTAATGAAGAACATAGTAGATCGCAGGAAAAACTTATTACTAAATAACATACAAAAATTCAAAAAGCTAAGAGTTACCTATCAATAAAAACTTTAAGTACATAAAGGGCAATTACAAAGTAAGGAGAGATTCAAAATAATGTGAAAAGAAAATAAAGAAGCCCTGTACCTCCCAGATAAAATTTAGGGTATTTTGGCCATGGTTCTTATCAAAAATATTTTCAAGCTGTTTTATACCAGGTCGGTTTTATAGACGAAGGAACACCATGCCTAATCTTGAGATGATCTCGATATGATTTCCAAAATCATTTTGCAATGATCTCAATATGATTACACCTAAAATCTGCAATAAGAAAGTTGGATTGGCAATGCCTGTCATAAATACATAGTATTTGGAGCAGTGGATTACTGAGAATGACTAATGTGCAACCAGAACCATAGCCGAACACACATAGCTGCAGTCCCCCACAAATAAGTACATAACCAATAGCCACCATTGATAAGAACAATAGGAAGTGGTTGCCTATAAGTAGGCCATCCAAACTTCCACTTGTTCCAAGGCAACATTAAAGGAGCTGATAGAACTGTGGTGCAGGTTAGAAACAACAAACAGCAACACAAATTGCCATAATTGCATTACATTATAAAAAAAAAATTGCCAAAGTTCTCAAGTATGCAAAGAAGGCCCAAAAAAATTGGATGGACCAGTTAGATTCCGGCAAAAACTTGTATGTATAGAAGAATCACCGGTTGACGAAAGCAAAGATTGGCATTTCTAAAAATGTTTGGGTTAATCAATGCAATTTAGAATTATGAATTCTGATTTCAAATTACTACCAGGCATTTCGGAATTCAGCTAGGCAATTCAGAGAAGGCATACAAAAGGAGTTTTATGTGATTTTCACACACCAGAATTTAGCTAGATAAATTAGAATTCAGCTAGGTAATTAAAAATTCAGCTAGGCAATTCAGAATTCCATGAGGAATAAGATAAATCAGAATTCAGGTAGGTAATTAAGAATTCAGCTAGGCAATTCAGAATTCCATGAAGAATATAGGGAAAATAAATATACCTTGTTCACAGTCTCCTAGCCATAAAACATTATTAGTTTGGCGCCGAGGCTGGCTTTGCTAGTAGCATTAACTGCTTGAGAACCCACATGCACACCGAAAGTATTCCAAGTACAAATAAGAGCAACCGGCTGCCTATAGAGCAAGCCGTCCAAAGTACACCCATCGCCCCATGACCACCCAAGAAGGTCGGGCCTTCCTTAATTACTGCAACCATTTGACATTCAAGAAGAAGGCTATCATAGCATGGGAATTCAGAATTCAACTAGGCAATTTGGAATTACACGAAGAATATAGGGAAAACAAAAATACTTTGCTCAGACTCCCCTAGGCATTAATTGCTAACTACATAAGAACTGACATGCACATCGACAGCATTCCGAATACAAATAAGAGCAACTGGTTGCCTAAAGAATAGGCCATCCAAAGTACACCCATCACCAACCAAGAAGGTCCACATCTCTCTCAATCATCGCAACCATCTGACATTCAAGGGGAAGGTCATCATAGCATAAGAATAGGAAAGCTAACTACATAAGAACCCACATGCACATCGACAGTATTCCGAATACAAATAAGAACAACTGGTTGCCTAAAGAATAGGCCATCCAAAGTACACCCGTCACCAACCAAGAAGGTCCGCATCTCTCTCAATCATCGCAACCATCTGACATTCAAGGGGAAGGTCATCATAGCATAAGAATAGGAGAGCTAACTACATAAGAACTCACATGCACATCGACAGTATTCCGAATACAAATAAGAGCAACTGGTTGCCTAAAGAATAGGCCATCCAAAGTACACCCATCACCAACCAAGAAGGTCCGCATCTCTCTCAATCATCGCAACCATCTGACATTCAAGGGGAAGGTCATCATAGCATAAGAATAGGAGAGCTAACTACATAAGAACCCACATGCACATCGACAGTATTCCGAATACAAATAAGAGCAACTGGTTGCCTAAAGAATAGGCCATCCAAAGTACACCCATCACCAACCAAGAAGATCCGCATCTCTCTCAATCATCGCAACCATCTGACATTCAAGGGGAAGGTCATCGTAGCATAAGAATAGGAAAGCTAAATTCTGATTACATTCAAGAGCAACCGCTTCACATTCTTCATGGAATTCCGAATGGCCTGGCTGAATTCTGAACTACCTAGCTGAATTCTGAAATTGGAATTCAAAATTCTGAATTCTGAATTGCATGAAGATATTCGCTATATATAAAAGGTAGAATTAAGTGGATACTTCTCTTCCATGTTAAAAAAATCCCAGTAAGAATTTGATTCCAATGTTGACAGCCAAAACCAAGGCACATAATAAAAATTCTTAGAGGAAAATGGAACCAAAATTATTTAATTCTCAAATCCATACCTTCCCAGCACCAAGCTTCCACAATTTTAATCTTTCCAACACATAGTGAAAGAATCCGCAAACATCAAGCAATAGCATCTATATAATATAGTTAATTTGGTTAGCTTAAATGCATTTCAAAGGAAACTGATTTGTATGGAAAGCAGTCAAGAGCTGATAGAGGAGGCATCCACTTACTATGCAATCTTAGAAAAATGAGCTAATTGATACCATCGAAATTAATCAAAATCCCACAAAAAATCTTAAGAAAAAAAAAATTCAATGAGGATTTTTTTTTTTTACCAAACAGCTGAAGAATTCATACAAAACACATAAAAAACTCAATCTGATACCCGAAAATGAAATTGGCGCAGGAAATAAGATAAAACTTAACTGGTATCGAAAATAAATTCAAGTTCTTTCTACGGAAAAAAAAAATGTATAAATCAAAAGCCATAATATACATGTTTGGACGATTTGGGTACAAAAAAAGGAACCAATTCAGTTGAAAACAGATGTTTTTTTAACCTCTCAAACATTAACTAACAATCCAAATCATCACATGTTGAACCTAAGCAAGTAAAACATTAAGCAGCTATCTAAATCATTACTTGCTGAGCTTAAGTATAATGAGTAGAGCACCCAAACTCCCCACTGCAGTATAAAATGGATGCTTGCAAGAAAGATGAAAAGCTCTATATTAAATCAGCTTGTGAAAATCACACCAAATAGTATACATGAATGAGTATAATAAACAAAAAATAATGTGAAAAGAAAATCAACTAATACTCCACATAAAATAGCTACTGTCAAACACCTTTTGATGATAGAATATCCGAATTAGTAAAAGAAAGTATAGAAAGGATTGCGCTACTCTTAGGCTACTTTATAGAAAGGATTCAAAATAGCTATTTTAAAGTAGCGATTAAGTGAGTTACTTTACCAAATGCCTACTTTATAAAATAGCTCACTTAATCGCAACCTCATAGGTGTCAAAATGATCTTTTATGCCTATTCAGAAAGTATAGAGTAGCCATTTTATATTTCTATAAAATAGCTCACTTTCTTTTAATCTCACATGTTTTGATACATACCGACACGCGTGGACGGGGATGGATTTTGAGACCCTCTCCGCGCAATAGAGGAGCTGCTTCTTAGCCGCCGCCGATGGGATCGTACGGCATGTACCGTTTGGGTTCACTAACTCAAAAGTGAGAAGGCTCAGAGAGCATGGAAAGTGTTAGAACTACCTGACAGCCAAACATCAACATCCAAAATTTGTTTCTAGCAAGAGCAAAATCAGAGTAAAAAGGAAAATTTCCACTAAGGATTATTCCACTAATCAGTGATCCTACTATTCTACAATGAGCAAAATAACAAATCCAACATCAGAAGAATCGCCAAACAAATTTCGGCTGCAATCAACGAACAAAGCAACAACTCAACTCTTACAAAAGTAAAATAACAATCAAATTCAGAGATCGCAACATGTATAGGAATCCCCACAATTCAGCTGTTCCAAAAGTAAAACAGCAACGAAACCTCCCCAATCCGATTCACAGATCCAAATTTGCATCCAAATTTCAACTTGGGGAGGATTTAAACACACGCAGAGATCGCGATTGCGCGATTGTACCACAATTATCGCGCGATTTAGACCGAATAAAAAGGAGAGACGACAAAAAGGGATTAGATCTAAGCGTGTAATACCTCGAAGCTTCCGCAATCGATCGATCGATCCCTCTCCGATGCCCGCGGAGCGCCCTGCGATCGGCTCGGCATTTCGTCGAACAGGGCGCGAGGGCCAGGGAGAGGGCGCGGGGGCCTGTGAGCTCCGATCAATCGCGTGATGGGGAAGATCCTCGCAGATCGGAGAAAGATGAGAGGCAGGATCGGGGAGAGAGAGATCTGCAGGATCTACAGATCCACAGGGCGACAACCCTCCATGCCCTGCGGGATCTGCGATCGCAGGAACGGATGGGTAGTGGTGGGGAGATGGCATACTGCGACAACTCTCCGAGCCCTACGGGCTTTGCGGAACCACAGGGGATAGGAAGGGCGACAAAGGAAAGAGACGGGCAGAAGGGCGCGGGAATGCAGGATCTGCGATCGCAGGAACGGGTGGGTGGTGGTGGGGGGATGGCATACTGCGACAACTCTCCGAGCCCTGCAGGCTGTGCGGAACCACAGGGGACAGAAAGGGCGACAAAGGAAAGAGGCGGGCAGAGGGGCGCGGGAATCGCGGGTGAGAGAGGGTAGGGATCGAAGGCGCGCGAGAGGGAACGAAAGACACGGGACGGACGACATGTAAGCCCACGCCGTGCGCCCGCACGTACGGGGGGAGCGACAACTCTCCGCATCCTGCGGGATTTGCGAGGGTTGCGCGCGACCCGCGCCCGTGCCCGCCGCTGCCACCCACTACGCTCGCCCGCGCTGGGAAAAAAAAATAGTGGGGGCCACTGAAGCCCCCCGCCAAACGCGAGGATGCTTCGAAGGGGCACGAGAGGGAATGGTAGAGAGGGAGACGCTGAGGAGCCGACACGTCGGCCACAGTAAAACTCAGGATTCATTATATCTATAGATATGGTTACCAATAGGTAATCCCATCTTGTTCTACACATTGCATCTTAGTCCTAAAATAGGTATTTTAATTGCACACACTATAAACAATGAATAATGTCTGATAGTCAGATGCTCAAACAACCTTCCAAGATGGATTGCGTATAGATCTAAAAATGAATATAATTAAAGGTATGGCTTTTAGATCTCTTTTTTTTTGGATGCATAAGTAGAGACATACAAACCACAAAAATCAAACTCCTTTTATAGTTAGCTTGACCAATTCTGACACCATGCGATCTAAATATAAAAGAGGTCTAAAACAAACAACGAAAATCTCAAAACTTGACTTCACTGTTACCAACCCTCAAGTGAAAAGCTATTTGGACGTAAGTCAAGCAAGTTCAACAAAACATGGTGTTCACCAAACTTTCCTTCCAGCCAATATTTTTAGCAAACAAAAAAGTTCTAATGATCGAACTGACTTGAGTCTCCAAAGTAGTCGTTTATTTAAAAATTGCCTATGGTTGATTTGGGTCCCACACATTTCGTCATATAGAAAGCAAGGCTGTGCTTTGAGTTTGACCAATATGCAGACATAAAGAAACACACAATTATGAAAGAAAACAAGGATTTGAGGAAATGGGAGGCCTCACATTTAATCCACTGGTTGTGGAGCACCAATTACAGCAATTGCAAGTCACCTACAACATATCGCTTCTGGTACGGGTTTGCCAATTGCATAGAGGTGAAGCAAAGCCTAAAAATCTTAGAACTCAAAATCATAAAAATCCACAGAAAAAGAAATTATCGCCACAGAACAAAAACTGACTGTTTCTTTCCTTTCAAGATAATAAACCATATTTTGAGATAATTAATGATTCAATACGAAGAATGCTAAACTTTTAATCGGTGAAAAGAAAAACTAAAGGCCAATATACAAAGGCCCTAATACAAAGGCACATTATACAACAGACTAATCAAAACCTTCTGAGAGATTTTCGCCAAAAAGCTAATCCAATCATAAACATCATATAAATTAAAACAAACAGACATGAAGAAATAAAAAAACAGAGTTCTGCACTGCTATTTAAGTTCCTTCACGTTTTTTTTATCATCATTGCTCCATGATGGACCAGGACGGTAAAAAGGTAAGCAGTTGTACAAAAGCAAGCAAAGAATGATAAAAATGGCAAAGACAACCCTGCACTTGTACATAACAACGAAAGGACCGAAAGAAGCCAACCTAAGCTAAGACACGCGGCCAACATTCTGTGCTACAAAGAAACCACCAAGCTAAAGCTAATACCGATGCCTAAAGCACTCATTTGGCATTAAATCACAGAATACAAATACCTGAAATGAATAATATACAACAAAAAACAAGAAATGAGAAATATCTAAATTTTATTGATAAATAAATTATCTCTCACTGAACAACCATTTGAACAATGTCCGGAAACCACTCGACTGCTGAGACTAAAGAGTACACGATGAAAAGCGAAAACCAAGAATCCTGTAACAGAGCATAAGTGGTCATAGATCTCACCTCAAAAAGGAGGCTCTTTTTGGGTTATTTGCGGCCTTTCTACCGCAGCTTCTCCTTGACCGAGTACTTCTTGGCGGCCTCGCGAACCTGCTCGATGTAGCCCTCGATGGGCGGCGTGAGGGTGGCCATGAACCTGTTGGCCGGGAACGGCGTCAGGTCGGGCACCAGGGCGGCGGCCCGGAGGTGGTCGGGCAGGGCGGCAACGGCCGCCTTCTTGAGGCGGAGGAGGTTGGACTCGGCGGCCTGCCGCGCACGGTGGCGGCGCATGAGCACCCGGCTGTACTCCTTGGCGAGGCGGCGGCCGTCCTCGACGGTGAGCTCGTAGCTGGGGATGGCGTCGGCGTCGACGAGGCCGAGGGTGATGGGGTCGAGGCCCGGGGTGCCCATGAGGACGCGCTCCTCCTCGGAGGCGGCGGGGCTCTTCTTGGACCGGGCCTTGGCGAGGTCGAGCTCGCGCTGGCGCTCCTTGGAGATGAGGCCGAGCTTCTCGCGCTCGGCCTCGCGGCGGCGGTCTTTGGGGGAGAGGTGGCGGAGCGGGGTGGGGGCGGAGAGGCAGGAGGAGACCATCTGGTTGAGGCGCTCCACGGCGTCGCGGTGGGACCGGCCGCCGCGGGACGCCGCGGAGGAGTCGTCGCCGCCGCCGCCNTTTTTTTTTCTTCTTCGACTCTCCTCCACTATCTTCGACGACGACGCCTCTCTTGCTCTTCTCCGCCCTTCTCGTCCTCTCCCTCTCCCTCTTCCTCTGCCGCCTCCGACGACGATGCATATTCGTCGGCACCGACGCCGTGGAGGTCACTGCGGCGTTGTAGCCTCGGAGCAGGAGGTCCTTAGCGACATCGTCGAAGGCGCCGTGGAGAGGGGTGACAAAAAAAAATTATAAAAGAAGCAAGAAAAAAAAAGATAAAAAATTATAAAAAAAGAAGGATGAAGATAAAATTGCATCGTTAACTGTAAAAAGAATTATAAGTTGCACTATTTAAAATATAAACTGTAGCTTTAAGATAAAAATTACACTCTTTCAACGAAAATTACACTTTTTTGGAGATATTTACATTGTTTCTCCTCTTATTTTACTCTTTCAGATATAAACTGCACCACTAAAATAAAAGTTACACTCTTTAAACAAAAGTTGCACTGTTTTTCCTCTTGTTGCACCATTTCTTCTCTTGTTACACTATTTTTTTATCTTAAATTGCACAAACTTAAGAGATATTTATACTGTTTCTCCTCTTGTTGCACTGTTTTTCCTCTTGTTGTACTATTTCTCATCTTATTACACAGTTTCTCCTCTTAAAGGGTGCAGTTTAAGATAAAAACAGTGTAACAGGAGGAGAAATAGTGCAATAAGAGAAGAAACAGTACAACAAGAGGAGAAACAGTATAAATATCTCTTAAATGGGTGCAGTTTAAGAAACAGTGTAAGAAGAGGAGAAATAGTGTAACAAGAGAAGAAAGCAGTATAAATATCTCTTAAAAGGGTGCAGTTTAAGATAAAAAACAGTATAACAAGAGGAGAAATGGTGCAACAAGAGGACAAACAGTGCAACTTTTGTTTAAAGAGTGTAACTTTCATCTTAATGGATACAGTTTACATCTGAAAGAGTGTAATAAGAAGAGAAACAGTGTAAATATTTCTCAAAGAGTGTAATTTTCGTTTAAAGAGTGTAGTTTTCATCTTAAAGCTGCAGTTTACATCTTAATAGTGCAACTTATAATTTTTTTTGCAATTAACGATACAATTTGATGTTCATCCTTCTTTTTATATAATTTTTTATCTTTATTTTTTTTCTGTTTTTTCTATAATTTTTTTTGTCACCTTCTCTGCCAACAACCACGGTGCCGGCGACGACACCGCTAAGGACCCCCGCTCCGAGCCTGTAGCGCCGCAGCGACCTCCACGGTGTCGACGTCGGCGCCGGCGAAGATGCATCGTCGTCGGAGGCGGCAGAGAATGAGGGAGAGGGAGAGATGAGAAGGGCGGGGAAGGAAGAGAAGGACGAGAGAGGCATCGTCGTCGGAGACGGTGGAGAAGAGTCGGAGAAGAAAAGAAAAGAAAAAAGCAAAAAAAAAAAAAGTCGCGGCCCGGCCTTAACGGGGTCGGAGGCGAGGAAGGTGGGAGGTGCATGGACGAGGGCAAGGGCGAGGGAGAGGGCGAGGGCTAGAGAATGAGGGTGAGAGGTGAGACGGACCGTTTTGCCTTCGCTCTGCCAGCGAGAAAAAAAAAGAACGAGAGAAACGAAGAGGAGAGAGAAAGAGGAAAGCGAAAAAGTAAAAAGGGTATTTTAGTCAGTTTGCTGAAAAAGTGGACCGAATCTGCAAAAACGAAAAAGGTGGCCCGGTTTTGCAAAAGCCCAAAATAAGTGGATTTTTTATGCAAATTGGCCATTATAATATATAACATATTATATTTATATAATTTAGTTTAATTCAATTTATAAGTTTAATTAAGTTTGAAATTAAGAATTGGAATAGCACTGTTCCACCAAAATGGTGGAATAGCAAATCCCTTGCTATTCCGGGATAACCGGGAATAGCAAGGTTTGACCGGGATAAAATATTCCGGCCAAATTTCATCCCGTTTGACTGAATAGCAGGGATAACTTTCGTTATCCCCGCTTATCCCACGATCCAAACGGGGCCTTAGTGCGCATTTGATACTCAGATAGCTTCAGCAGCTGTTGCGTTTCGTATCCACGCTGTTAGTGCGCATTTGATACTCGAATAGCTTCTGAAACTGTTGCGGTTCATATCCACGCTGTTAGTGCGCATTTGATACGCTAATAGTTTAGGAGCTGTAGTTTGTTCGTATCGCCGCAGTTTGTTGGCGGTGGATACCCAGGATAGAGTAGAATGTATTTACGCTCGTGCTGAGATGCCGAGCTTATTTTTACAGCAGTGTTTAGGCTAATCCGAACTGTCGGGTGCTGTTGAGGTTGATGGTGGGCCCAGTTTGCTGTTTTTATATCAGAATGTGCCGAGGGCACGTGAGTTTGATTGTTAGACTCTGTTTACTTGACTATAGCCTGTGAGAGCCTGATTGAGCTCGGCAGAGATACGCTTGGATCCTCGGTTGGGTAGCGCCCACGAGTGCCACTCCGGAGTCGGGCTTCGTGCTTTTGCGTTGTTGTCGGTTTGTCCTGGTTGGACACGCTCTCCACTGACGACCCAGCGTGGTGGTAGTTAGTATTGCTTCGACAGGCAGGATGGGTGTGTTCATAGTCCCTAGTGAGTTTTGGGTTATACAGTGCATTATCATACCTACAGATTGTCGAATAGGGATAGTACAATAGCATATAACTGTAGAGTTTTTTCAGCTTTCTTACTATCTTTGAGCATACATCTGTAGACTTAGTGGGTGAGCCGTTGAGGTCGGTAGCGGTACCCACTGAGGACTACTTCTACTTCTTTTTGCAGTAGTTCTCACGCCCAGTGGTGGATCTTTTGCAGAGCCCTCTTCTTCGGCTGCTGCAGTCACGGATACGGATCGTGAAAAGAGAGTCGCGAGCTAGACTCCTTCCCAGTTGTTACTGATCTAGAGCTTACCAGCTATAGGTAGTGGTAGTTTTGGTTCTTATACATACTGATGGTTGTATCTCGCTGGAGCGAGTGATTTTGTATACCGGGATCCTATGTATGTATAGTGAACCTTTATTTTATATATGTTTATCTTTTTAGCAGCTCTATACTACTGGTTGCAGTGTTGTATGATTACAGGTACAAGTACAGCTATCGCTTCGTATATAGGAAAAATTTCTATGTATACGGCGGGTCTGTTAGCGTGCCTGAAAAAACGAGTAATCCGGGGCATGACAATCATCGATTCGGAAGCTCTATCATCGAAAACAACTTATGAGTACGAGGGCGATCGTACTCATAATAGTATAATAGCCGGACTCTATATATATATATATATATAGAGTCCGGCTACTATACTATCGGTAGCACGGGGCCTCCTGTGCTATCAAGTTGTTTTCGATGATGCGGCTTCCAAATCGACGATCGGCTCCGTTAGACTTGATCTACACTATTAAGAGTGAGAGAGAGAGAAAGAGAGAGAGAGAGGAAAGAGAGAGAAAGAGAGAGAGAGAGAGGGAGCTAGGGGAGAAAGAAAGAGAGAGAGAGAAAGAGAGGCAGAGAGAGGGAGAGAGAGAATTTTAAACTTTTAATTCCCAAATTTTATACTTTATATTTAAAATTTAAATTTAAATGTTAACAGATAATATTTATTTCAAATTTAATCTTCAAAGCTTAAAATTTTAAAATTTTAAACTCTATAAAGTTAATTAATTAATTAAATTTATTAATAATGTTATATATAATATAATTAATTAGTTTATTAATAATACATATAATAAATCGGGCTTCAAACTTCAAATTTTTTTTTATCCCTTTTTATTTAAATAATTTTTTTTAATTTTTCTCTCTCTTCAATTTAGATTTAAAAATTAAAAAATTAAAAAAGTTTGTTCAAAATATTTTAAAAATTGCGTAAATTTTCCGCCGCGAAGCGCGGGCCTTCACTAGTTCATTATAATTGTTGCCTCAGGGTCACGAAGTCCCACTTTGCTAAGGAGATGCTTAGTTCGGCGTAAAACGAATCGAAAAATTATTTTCGGTATGAAAATATTTTTCTAGTTATTTGGCTCGACTACGGATTTGAAAAAAAAATTAAAATTTTTATTTTTCCACTATTTTTCGATAGAAAATGAAAATTCAAACTGTAATTTTTTTTTTCACGGAAAATATTTTTATACAAATTATTTTTTATGATTTTACTTGAAGCAAATGGACCCTAACACCTATCGGCCCTTAATCTGGTACCGCTATACTCGCATCTTCTCCTTTCCCACTCACTCCCTGTTTAACCCTAAACCCCTTTCACCCAACCCAATTTCTTCCATAGATAGACGAGAGAGAGAGAGAGAGAGAGAGAGAGAGAGAGAGTAACCCTAATAAAGAGACAATGATCCGGCGAAGCCCTAACCCCTCGAGGCTCCTCTGCTCGCTCCGAACCCTAACCCTAGCTCCTGCTCCACCGCCGCAGCACCACCAGCTCCAGCAGCGCGCGCCGGTGAGCGGCACCGCCAAGGGCAAGGGCAAGCTCAAGTCGGGGCAGCCTCTGAAGCGCTCCTCCATCCCCAAGAAGCGAACCCTCGGGCGGCGGCGCGGCGACGACTCCT